>NC_060262.1:15812196-15902125 GCF_021901455.1 Neodiprion lecontei | reverse complement strand
CACTTCCTAAAATAAACTCAAGATTTGGCAGCTCCATTGATGAAATCACCGAAAAATTTATTGAGATCGTATCAAAAATAATAAAGGCAATACCAATAGAAAGAGACAGCAGCCATACTGGTGGAATGAGGAATGTAAAAGAGCCATACAAGACAAAAATATAGCTCACCGCTTATATAAAAACAACCCAAAAATGGACCAGAGCCTTCAACTCAAGATCGACTTCATGAAGAAGAGAGCGGTGGCAAGGAGAACACTAAAAGAGAGTCGGAAAAATGCTTGGAGAAGCTCTGTAACCTCCATTAATAACAACACACCAATCTCTGAAGTCTGAAACGGAAAGAGCACAACGCTATAGTCTTGGAAAATGACCGAGCCCTAACATTTCATCCACAAGAAACGGCCGACATATTGGCCAAATATTTTGCAGAAAACTCATGTACATCAAACTATGAACATGAATTTTTAGCTTACAAAACAGGTCAGGAAACCACAAGCCAGCTCAATGCCCAAGATAACAGTCAAGCCTTTAATTCAGAACTATCAATGCTAGAACTTACGAGAGAATTATCAAAATTAAAAAATTCCAGTCCAGGACCAGATGAAGTGCCAAACATCTTAATAAAAAATTTATCAGATAAAGGATTATGTTACCTACTGGATCTCTTCAACTTGATATTGATTAATCAGGTGTTTCCCACCAAATGGAAAGAGGCAATTATAGTGCCAATTTTAAAACCTGAAAAAAAGTCAAGTGATCCTGAAAGTAACAGACCCATTGCCCTTACATGCAATATAGGTAAACTAATGGAAAAAGTGGTGGCTAGAAGACTCCGCTGGTTTCTCGAATACAAAAACTGGATATCACCAAAACAATATGGATTTAGACAATACCGATATACCCAGGATTACTTAGCGGATTTCACAACACAAATATGTGATTCAGTTGCAGTAAACCACGCACAGATTACAGTAGCACTAGATATAGAAAAGGCCTATGAAATGACCTGGAGATTTGGACTATTAAGGGCTCTTGATAAACGAGGTATTAAAGGTAATATGTTAGCATATACTAAGAACTTCCTGAGCGATAGAAAAATTCAAGTAAGAGTAGACAGAGTTCTACCAACACTGACACCAATCGAATACGAAGTTCCCCAGGGTGCCGTACTTAGTGTTATTCTCTTTTTAGTATCCATTAACGATGTGATTGAGGTGATACCGAAACCAGTAAAAGGAAGACTATTTGCTGACGACCTTTCAATATCCTGCTCAGGAAAAAACCTAACATCTACGACAGTCCATGTTCAGCAAGCTCTGAATGCCCTACGAAAATGGTCAGAAAAGAGTGGCTATAAATTCTCAAGACCCAAGTCTGAATTCATCATATTTTCTCGAGGAAATTGGAAAAGCAACGTTACTCTGAGTCTGGGTAATGAAGAGATTCAACAGACCAAATGTATCAAACTACTAGGAACACTTTTAGATGAAAAACTAACATGGAAGGATCACATTCAAAGACTGCAAGCAGACTGTTATACTAGACTGAACATACTTAAAGCTATCTGCTCCACCCACTGGGGAGCCGATAAATAGTCACTCCTCCTCACGTACAGGGCAATAATTAAAACAAAGATGGATTACAGTGCAATCTTCTATGACACAGCGGCTAAAACAACAAGACTAAAACAACTTGACAGTATCCGGAATCAGGCACTACGACAACTTGACAGTGTCCGGAATCAGGCACTACGACTTGGCCTCGGCGCCTACCGAACAAGTCCAATAAACAGCCTACTAGCAGAAGCAGGAGATAGCCCGCTAAAACTGAGGCGCACCGAACTAACATCTAAATACGCAATCAAGGCCAAAACCCAATCAGAAAACCCGGCCTTTGGCTTCATGAACGACAAACCGGGAACAGATATAATCTATACATCAAAGAACACCAAATTAAAACCACTAAGAGTCAGAATTAAAAATATACTAGAAGAACTCAACATAAAAGTTCCCCAACCGATTCCTAGAAAACATAGTGGTCCACCCTGGCTAAAACACAGCATTGCAGTCAATCTGGATATGTCCGAGCTACCAAGAAAAACCGCAACTCAGCAAACCTATCGGAACCTCTTCCTAGCTACCCAAGAGAAATATAAAGACCACAAGGCTTACTACACAGATGGCTCAGTTGGAAAAGGCCAAGCCAGCTGTGCCGTGGTAAATAACCGAAAAAAAAAGGTTTCAGACTTTACGACTCTCGACCGATATTCACATGTGAAGCCCCTGCAGTCTGGTTAGCACTTAAATGGGCTACAGAAGACCAGGACAACGGATACACTGTCATATTTACAGACTCCATGTCATGTCTCATCGTACTGCAAAACACGGAAAACACATGCTCTCTGATAACTAACATCAAAGAGAGTATCAAAAGTTTAACATGCAACAACAGAAGAGTTAGTTTAGTATGGATCCCAGGACATCAAGGGATAGCTGGTAACGAAGAAGCGGACCAATTAACAACAGAAGCCATTGACAATAACATGATTGATGAACTACCAATAACGACGATACAAGACACAAATAAACTCATTAAACAAACAATCTGGACCCAATGGAACGACCGATGGTTAAACGAAAGACAAACCGGCTTAAGCGAGATCAGAGAATCGGCCACAGAGGACAACCCAGTAGACTCATTCTCCCGTAAAGAGCAAGTTGTACTCAACAGATTGCGAATTGGGCACACTAGAATCACACATGAGTATCTAATAACCAAAGGACCTAAAAATCATTGCGAATGGTGTGGAGCCGAAAACAGTGTCAAGCACATATTATTCGAATCCCCAAAACTAACTGCTATCAGAACCAAACTGAAACTACCAAGTGCAATGAAGGATTGTCTCAACACTACCAACGGATGTTCCAGGACGAAAGCTTTTCTCAATAAAATAAGAATTATAAATAAAATTGATAATAGAAAAAAAAAATTCAAACTGATATAAATAATTGTGAGAAAATTGATAATAATAAGAAGTATCCTTATAAGGTAGTCGCTAATAACCAAGCAGTTACAGCGACTTTAAATGAATTATTAAAAAAAAAAAAATTCTCGTTACCTTTGTAAACGTGTAATTCTTGATAGCATTTGTTCGTCTTCCTTATTCTGACGTTCACAGGTACGTAGTAGTGTATATATGAGAGTTCTAACTCAAAGATGGCGGCGCTCCCCCCGAGTTCCCCCCTAGCTCTCCCCTAGCCTCCCCCCCCCCCCCCCCCCGCCGCCCGCCGGACTCACGTCGCATCTTCTCTCCCCCCCCCCCCCCGGTCATTTTTGGCGGCTATTCCCATAGGATTTGACACACACACACACACAAACACACACACACACACACACACAAAATAATTCCTGTCGAGACTTGTTTGGCGCCGGAAAGCCGCACATAAATCAGATAAGGTAAGAACCCGCTAGATCTATTGAAAAAATTCCAGGAAATTGCTCTTTGAGATGGTGCCGACAATGAACTTAAACCAGTCTGGGGCAGTGGTCCCCATAAAAATTCCTCGCACAATATGCGTGTCGAGACTTGTCCAATGGAAAAATTGTAGTGGGGGTGGGTGGTATATAAAGCGTACGTCTATCGTGATCGTCACTCTGTTCTCATCGTATTCTCATTGTGAACTGTTCTCGCTCGTGAAATAACCTTGAAACGCGATGGATCTAGCAAAAGTTAACCACGTCAGCCGCCTGGAGAATCTGCCAACCAAGAAGATGTCGGAACTCGAAATTGGGGGAGTGTATGACGTCATCGGGTTACGACTGGTCAAAACAAAATTCGGGGTACGTGTTTTGGCGACAATCGATGGAGAATATAACGTCTTCTTACCACCGAGAATCGCAAGAGTTCTACAAGAAGATTCCAGTCAGCTGACTGAAATGTGTAGCATGGCCGGAGAAAATCGTCTGCAAATGAAATACCTTGGTGGAGAATTCAACAAGTTCGAATTTTCATGCAGTTATGCGCCTTAAATGAACTATACGATCCCCCTCTACTTCCACAAAATTCATCCACGAGGGGGTAAAAGCGGGTGTGCTGGAGATGGAATAGTCAGTCTTCCACATACAATCCGTCAGTATATAATCGAGCGCAACATTCCCACTCCTCAACATGGCGATGATCCTAGACGTGCAATGTTTTATCGGTCATAACATGAAGTTTGTACCCAAGGAAGTCGCAGTCGTGAATGTAAACGGGTCGGGTCTGGATTACATCATTTTCAAGCCGCCCTATGATTTGGCAAGCCTACCACTTGAATGTAGAGCTACCAATGTATGGTTGACGCACAATCACCACGGAATATCATGGAACGCGGGCAACAAATCTCACGAGGATGTGACGAAGATTGTGAGAAAAATGGTTGAAAATTCGTGTTACGTATACGTCAAAGGGGCGGAGAAGAAAGCATGGCTGACGGAGATCGTCGATGGTACAACGAGGGTTATTAATATGGAAGATTTGCATATCATACCCCCTGAAATGGAAAAATTGAGGTATATGGAAGCGGCATCGTGGCACGACGCGAACCATGGATACTCTCCAGCGAATAACCTCCAGCAAGCAGCAGCGCCAGGCTCAATTTGGTATGATGACAACTCTGAATACATCCCGGCATACAATTGCGCCTATGAAAATGTGCAGCGACTAAGGAGTTGGTATTCGAAGGAGTGTACCAGCTCCCTCGAGAAATCCTTCCGTCTGTACAAAGAATTGGACGGTTTAAGGGGAATGATGTCCGAGGATATAGCTTTTTTACCAAAAGAATTTATCTGCACGTTCGCATCAAACTCCATCAATGATGCGTGGGATAAACTACCAGAGAATATGAAAATGGACCACGCCGTCGCAAGGTTCCGCAGATGTAGCATACATTACACACCAGGACCCGATGGCGATATCGTGGATGGACCGAATCCTCTAATTAAAGACTGTTTAGCTTGCAATCGCGTGTATAGATAATATGGACGATATTTACCAAAATAACAATAGAATTTATTACGATATATACAATTATATTCGCGTTTATATGTAGAATATTCGATAAAATTAATCTCAATTATATCATAGCTTATACATGGAATTAAAAAAATTTACTATTCGATAAAATTATAATCTAAAAATGGGATACATTACAAATATATATCTTTATAACTTTTACCCATTCTCGTCATACAAAATGTAAATGTTATGAATTTTTACTTGTGAAAAATATATAATCAATAATTATGAATTTAGCGTGGTTTATTCCTCGAAATCATCCATAAAATCATTATCGCTATCCTGTTCGTTAACATTATCATCATCATCGCTATTTTCGACATCTATAATTATTACGATAGTTTCATTCGCCCATTTTTCTACAATTATTTGCATACGTACGTACGTACGATCCACGATATCGCCATCGGGTCCTGGTGTGTAATGTATGCTACATCTGCGGAACCTTGCGACGGCGTGGTCCATTTTCATATTCTCTGGTAGTTTATCCCACGCATCATTGATGGAGTTTGATGCGAACGTGCAGATAAATTCTTTTGGTAAAAAAGCTATATCCTCGGACATCATTCCCCTTAAACCGTCCAATTCTTTGTACAGACGGAAGGATTTCTCGAGGGAGCTGGTACACTCCTTCGAATACCAACTCCTTAGTCGCTGCACATTTTCATAGGCGCAATTGTATGCCGGGATGTATTCAGAGTTGTCATCATACCAAATTGAGCCTGGCGCTGCTGCTTGCTGGAGGTTATTCGCTGGAGAGTATCCATGGTTCGCGTCGTGCCACGATGCCGCTTCCATATACCTCAATTTTTCCATTTCAGGGGGTATGATATGCAAATCTTCCATATTAATAACCCTCGTTGTACCATCGACGATCTCCGTCAGCCATGCTTTCTTCTCCGCCCCTTTGACGTATACGTAACACGAATTTTCAACCATTTTTCTCACAATCTTCGTCACATCCTCGTGAGATTTGTTGCCCGCGTTCCATGATATTCCGTGGTGATTGTGCGTCAACCATACATTGGTAGCTCTACATTCAAGTGGTAGGCTTGCCAAATCATAGGGCGGCTTGAAAATGATGTAATCCAGACCCGACCCGTTTACATTCACGACTGCGACTTCCTTGGGTACAAACTTCATGTTATGACCGATAAAACATTGCACGTCTAGGATCATCGCCATGTTGAGGAGTGGGAATGTTGCGCTCGATTATATACTGACGGATTGTATGTGGAAGACTGACTATTCCATCTCCAGCACACCCGCTTTTACCCCCTCGTGGATGAATTTTGTGGAAGTAGAGGGGGATCGTATAGTTCATTTAAGGCGCATAACTGCATGAAAATTCGAACTTGTTGAATTCTCCACCAAGGTATTTCATTTGCAGACGATTTTCTCCGGCCATGCTACACATTTCAGTCAGCTGACTGGAATCTTCTTGTAGAACTCTTGCGATTCTCGGTGGTAAGAAGACGTTATATTCTCCATCGATTGTCGCCAAAACACGTACCCCGAATTTTGTTTTGACCAGTCGTAACCCGATGACGTCATACACTCCCCCAATTTCGAGTTCCGACATCTTCTTGGTTGGCAGATTCTCCAGGCGGCTGACGTGGTTAACTTTTGCTAGATCCATCGCGTTTCAAGGTTATTTCACGAGCGAGAACAGTTCACAATGAGAATACGATGAGAACAGAGTGACGATCACGATAGACGTACGCTTTATATACCACCCACCCCCACTACAATTTTTCCATTGGACAAGTCTCGACACGCATATTGTGCGAGGAATTTTTATGGGGACCACTGCCCCAGACTGGTTTAAGTTCATTGTCGGCACCATCTCAAAGAGCAATTTCCTGGAATTTTTTCAATAGATCTAGCGGGTTCTTACCTTATCTGATTTATGTGCGGCTTTCCGGCGCCAAACAAGTCTCGACAGGAATTATTTTGTGTGTGTGTGTGTGTGTGTGTTTGTGTGTGTGTGTGTGTCAAATCCTATGGGAATAGCCGCCAAAAATGACCGGGGGGGGGGGGGGAGAGAAGATGCGACGTGAGTCCGGCGGGCGGCGGGGGGGGGGGGGGGGGGAGGCTAGGGGAGAGCTAGGGGGGAACTCGGGGGGAGCGCCGCCATCTTTGAGTTAGAACTCTCATATATACACTACTACGTACCTGTGAACGTCAGAATAAGGAAGACGAACAAATGCTATCAAGAATTACACGTTTACAAAGGTAACGAGAATTTTTTTTTTTTTAATAATTCATTTAAAGTCGCTGTAACTGCTTGGTTATTAGCGACTACCTTATAAGGATACTTCTTATTATTATCAATTTTCTCACAATTATTTATATCAGTTTGAATTTTTTTTTTCTATTATCAATTTTATTTATAATTCTTATTTTATTGAGAAAAGCTTTCGTCCTGGAACATCCGTTGGTAGTGTTGAGACAATCCTTCATTGCACTTGGTAGTTTCAGTTTGGTTCTGATAGCAGTTAGTTTTGGGGATTCGAATAATATGTGCTTGACACTGTTTTCGGCTCCACACCATTCGCAATGATTTTTAGGTCCTTTGGTTATTAGATACTCATGTGTGATTCTAGTGTGCCCAATTCGCAATCTGTTGAGTACAACTTGCTCTTTACGGGAGAATGAGTCTACTGGGTTGTCCTCTGTGGCCGATTCTCTGATCTCGCTTAAGCCGGTTTGTCTTTCGTTTAACCATCGGTCGTTCCATTGGGTCCAGATTGTTTGTTTAATGAGTTTATTTGTGTCTTGTATCGTCGTTATTGGTAGTTCATCAATCATGTTATTGTCAATGGCTTCTGTTGTTAATTGGTCCGCTTCTTCGTTACCAGCTATCCCTTGATGTCCTGGGATCCATACTAAACTAACTCTTCTGTTGTTGCATGTTAAACTTTTGATACTCTCTTTGATGTTAGTTATCAGAGAGCATGTGTTTTCCGTGTTTTGCAGTACGATGAGACATGACATGGAGTCTGTAAATATGACAGTGTATCCGTTGTCCTGGTCTTCTGTAGCCCATTTAAGTGCTAACCAGACTGCAGGGGCTTCACATGTGAATATCGGTCGAGAGTCGTAAAGTCTGAAACCTTTTTTTTTCGGTTATTTACCACGGCACAGCTGGCTTGGCCTTTTCCAACTGAGCCATCTGTGTAGTAAGCCTTGTGGTCTTTATATTTCTCTTGGGTAGCTAGGAAGAGGTTCCGATAGGTTTGCTGAGTTGCGGTTTTTCTTGGTAGCTCGGACATATCCAGATTGACTGCAATGCTGTGTTTTAGCCAGGGTGGACCACTATGTTTTCTAGGAATCGGTTGGGGAACTTTTATGTTGAGTTCTTCTAGTATATTTTTAATTCTGACTCTTAGTGGTTTTAATTTGGTGTTCTTTGATGTATAGATTATATCTGTTCCCGGTTTGTCGTTCATGAAGCCAAAGGCCGGGTTTTCTGATTGGGTTTTGGCCTTGATTGCGTATTTAGATGTTAGTTCGGTGCGCCTCAGTTTTAGCGGGCTATCTCCTGCTTCTGCTAGTAGGCTGTTTATTGGACTTGTTCGGTAGGCGCCGAGGCCAAGTCGTAGTGCCTGATTCCGGACACTGTCAAGTTGTCGTAGTGCCTGATTCCGGATACTGTCAAGTTGTTTTAGTCTTGTTGTTTTAGCCGCTGTGTCATAGAAGATTGCACTGTAATCCATCTTTGTTTTAATTATTGCCCTGTACGTGAGGAGGAGTGACTATTTATCGGCTCCCCAGTGGGTGGAGCAGATAGCTTTAAGTATGTTCAGTCTAGTATAACAGTCTGCTTGCAGTCTTTGAATGTGATCCTTCCATGTTAGTTTTTCATCTAAAAGTGTTCCTAGTAGTTTGATACATTTGGTCTGTTGAATCTCTTCATTACCCAGACTCAGAGTAACGTTGCTTTTCCAATTTCCTCGAGAAAATATGATGAATTCAGACTTGGGTCTTGAGAATTTATAGCCACTCTTTTCTGACCATTTTCGTAGGGCATTCAGAGCTTGCTGAACATGGACTGTCGTAGATGTTAGGTTTTTTCCTGAGCAGGATATTGAAAGGTCGTCAGCAAATAGTCTTCCTTTTACTGGTTTCGGTATCACCTCAATCACATCGTTAATGGATACTAAAAAGAGAATAACACTAAGTACGGCACCCTGGGGAACTTCGTATTCGATTGGTGTCAGTGTTGGTAGAACTCTGTCTACTCTTACTTGAATTTTTCTATCGCTCAGGAAGTTCTTAGTATATGCTAACATATTACCTTTAATACCTCGTTTATCAAGAGCCCTTAATAGTCCAAATCTCCAGGTCATTTCATAGGCCTTTTCTATATCTAGTGCTACTGTAATCTGTGCGTGGTTTACTGCAACTGAATCACATATTTGTGTTGTGAAATCCGCTAAGTAATCCTGGGTATATCGGTATTGTCTAAATCCATATTGTTTTGGTGATATCCAGTTTTTGTATTCGAGAAACCAGCGGAGTCTTCTAGCCACCACTTTTTCCATTAGTTTACCTATATTGCATGTAAGGGCAATGGGTCTGTTACTTTCAGGATCACTTGACTTTTTTTCAGGTTTTAAAATTGGCACTATAATTGCCTCTTTCCATTTGGTGGGAAACACCTGATTAATCAATATCAAGTTGAAGAGATCCAGTAGGTAACATAATCCTTTATCTGATAAATTTTTTATTAAGATGTTTGGCACTTCATCTGGTCCTGGACTGGAATTTTTTAATTTTGATAATTCTCTCGTAAGTTCTAGCATTGATAGTTCTGAATTAAAGGCTTGACTGTTATCTTGGGCATTGAGCTGGCTTGTGGTTTCCTGACCTGTTTTGTAAGCTAAAAATTCATGTTCATAGTTTGATGTACATGAGTTTTCTGCAAAATATTTGGCCAATATGTCGGCCGTTTCTTGTGGATGAAATGTTAGGGCTCGGTCATTTTCCAAGACTATAGCGTTGTGCTCTTTCCGTTTCAGACTTCAGAGATTGGTGTGTTGTTATTAATGGAGGTTACAGAGCTTCTCCAAGCATTTTTCCGACTCTCTTTTAGTGTTCTCCTTGCCACCGCTCTCTTCTTCATGAAGTCGATCTTGAGTTGAAGGCTCTGGTCCATTTTTGGGTTGTTTTTATATAAGCGGTGAGCTATATTTTTGTCTTGTATGGCTCTTTTACATTCCTCATTCCACCAGTATGGCTGCTGTCTCTTTCTATTGGTATTGCCTTTATTATTTTTGATACGATCTCAATAAATTTTTCGGTGATTTCATCAATGGAGCTGCCAAATCTTGAGTTTATTTTAGGAAGTGCTTGGAGTAGGTTGTCTATTTCTTCTTGGTATGCGGCCCAGTCCGGTTTATCAAAGAGTAACTTTCTTTGAGTTCAGCTGTTTCGATATTTGTTGAAAGGAATTTAATTACAATGGGGAAGTGGTCACTATCAAATGTGTGGTCTAGGGTGTACCATGAAAGCTTAGCTGCTAGTGAGCTGTCTACCATCGATAGGTCGATGCTGCTGGTGTTTCCGTTGCGTGCGTTGAAGTGTGTTGGTAGACCTGAATTCAAAAGTACCAGTCCGTCGTTGTCATCCAACCAATTTGCTATTAAGTTTCCTCTAGAATCACTGTGGTTAGATCCCCAGTTATGGTGGTGTCCATTGAAGTCTCCCAGGATCATCATTGGTTTGCGTAGTTGGTTTATAATTGCTGAGAGCTCTTCAGTGTCCAGTGGATTGCTATTTGGGAGATAGATGTTGCATATGGAAAGTTTCTTGGGGAATTCTATTCTAATGGCTACTGCTTCTAATTCTGTGACTAGTGGAATTTCCTCTGGTAGCATTGTAGGCTTAACGTAAATGGCGACGCCACCGCTTGCCCTATTTGCCTCAATTCTGTTTTTGAAGAATTTTTTGTAGCCTTTTAGATTAGCACAGTGATCTTTTACAAAATTATTTTCCTGCAGGCATATACATAGAGGGTTCTGTTGATGGGTAAGCATACTTGACTGTTCTATTTTTTTGTAGTATCCATTAACGTTCCATTGGATTATTTCCATTGCTTTTCGTTCTGCCTAAGCCAAGAATGAGTTTGAGTTTGTTGGTGAATTTAGTGGACTTAGTTTTGATGGTTCTAGTCATAAACGGTCTAATTTCATGGCAGATTTTAATTAGGTCCTCAGTGTTATCTGTGTACTCTTTCACTAGCTCCTTAATATCGCTTCTGCCGGACGAATTTTCCATCCGGTGTCTTAGTTGATCTATATTTAAGACGTAGGTGCCTGAGGTTCTTTGTTTTTTAACATTTACTTTTATACTTTCCCATGCCGCTTGATACGCTTCCTCTTTGGCTTCAGTTACTTTGCGCTTCTTGTTGGCGTTTTTGCTGAGCGGATGTTTGACTGGTTTGTCTACAGATAATGCTGGGAATTTGTTTAATTCATCTGCCTCGGAGGCTGTTGCTGCTTCGCTCTCTTGCTCTGTTTCCGTTTCCGTTTCTGTGTCTAAGTCTAGGTCCAAGTTTAGTGAGTAGTTTGAAGAGACCGTTGTTTTAGTTTGAGGGTGCTGCCTCTTGCTGCCGACTTTAATAGGTTGAGGTACTCCTGGGCTGGTTTCCGTTTGCTCATCCTTCGAGCCTCCTGGTGAGATTACCGGTGTTAGATCCATACTACTTTGACTTGGTGCTGTTTCTGAGTTTTGGTTCTGTGATGCTGTCTCAAGTGTTTCTAATACGATTGAACTATCATTATCTTGCAGGGTTTTGGAGTGTTTTTGGTCATTGCGCTTCGTTTTTAGGTCGTGCGCGCGGCGTCAAAAGCGAGTACGACGCATTGATCAATTTTTTTAAGGTATTGAATATTTTTTAAGAATTTGAACAAATTATGGTGTATTTTGAGCACTTCAAAAACTTTATCCCCGTTGAAAATTTTACTTGAAGTTAATTTTTCAACAAGTCTAAAGATTGTTAAGTAACAAAATTTTCTCGAAATTCCGTCTTAATTGTAAATGAAAAAAAATGTTTAAATAATTGTCGCAAAAATATTTCGCTTCGTGCAGCTTTTCTTATATACATACTCAACAATATCACGCGATAAAAGTTGATGAAATATTCATACTTTGTTCATGATAATTTTTGTACTCGAACAAAACCTGAAAAATCCAAGTAATACTGTTGAAAAAAAATTTATTTTGCCTAATCATGATATTATCGTTTTTTTATTGATACAAGATATTGATTGATTTGCAAAAAAATTTTTTTCCACCATTTGTTCATAAATTTTTTACAAACAAATTGATTAGTTGAATACTTTTATTTTAATAATGTCATTTTTCGATGAATTTATACCGTTTTTCTCTAAATTTTATGGTTTTCTCTGTTCACAGCTATTATTTTGCCTGTAATATCCATCATTTATTTTGAGTTCTGTGGTTTACAATGAGCAGCTGCTTCTTTCAGAGGCCAAGTCTTTTGACCGACCCTTGATCCTGATCCCTTCTGTTACCGACTTTCTTTGCTAACTTTTAATCAAAATCACAGGTTTATTCAACAATACAATTTTGTCCTCACATTATTTGTAAAAATTTTTGCATGTTTTCAAAGAATATATTGTAATCGACATTAATTTTTTGTGAAATAAAAAAAAAAAATCAGAGAAAAACGGCATAAATTCATTGAAAAATGACATTATTTATAAACGGACAACTGCAACGTTGATATATTTTAATACTTAACAGAATCGCCTCGAAGGTCTATAACCGTATCTGCATTATTTAAAAAGTTAGAAGTCATAAAATTTCCATAAACATGAAAAAAAAACATCGGTTTTTATGAACAAATGCGCTGTGACGTGGATTTCTCTTGCACCTCGGTCACTCGGAAAAAACGACCGAGAACTTACCGCGTGCACAACAATTCGGCGTCCGCGAGGTATCCTGGATCTAAAACGATATCGCGAAATTTGTTGGGTGATCGTGATCAACACACCTGACGTGATCAACACGCCTCGAGATCGGTAATGTAATATACCGCGACCATATACTCGGCAGCTCAGTACCGCGGAGAGGGAAGGGGTAATTTTTGGGGTAGGGGGAGAGACGGAATACATATACCAACACGTTATTTTACGGAGCAATGATAAAATCGACAAATATATTTTCTTCCGAGGATAATACTAACAAAAAATATACAAAAAAAAATAATTATTTACACGTCACTCATTGCGACTCAAAATTTATAAAACAAACAAAAAAAAAAGAATAATAATTGCGAACGCGTGATTCGCGATCCGTACTCAAATACTTAGGTTAGCTAACCAAAAACAAATAATAAATTAGAACGGGAGAAAGAAAACGTAACTAAATCTAAACGACTTCTTATGCCTACTCGTGCTGGTCGCTGTCTGAAATGTAAAGAATAATTCAAAACTAAAGACCAAATTTTACTCGACGCGCTAGCCGCGACCGTCCTCTACTAACTACGACGCTAATCGTCACTTAACAATAAACCGCTAGACAAAAACTTAACCGAAATCATAATCGACGTGCTAACCGCGATCGTTAATAAATCTAGAAAATTTCTTATGCCTAAGTGCGCTAATCGCCACATTACTGATAAACAATAATTCATAAACTAAACCAAAAGAACGTGACTCGACGCGCTAATCGCGACCAAATTAATAAATCTAGGAAGCTTTTCTTTTCGTGCTTGTTTAAAGCGTATTATTACGCATCCGAGCTCCAGTCGTAGTCGTTATTTCCAAAAAGTTTGCAACCCGTTCCGCTAAAGCGAGCATCTACGCACGAAGATGCGCGACCTACACGAGAGGTGACACTTTTTTTTTCTACGCAGACTTGACGAGACCCTGTGCAGCGGAATTTGGCTACACTCAATTTCAAACCGAAATTGTCCCCACTCGAAACCGTGACTCTACGCGAGACTTTACAGGGACCAAATTGACTCTACGCGTTATCGCGAAAACTCAGACTACGGTTATCAACAAGGAGATCGGCAAACAAATTTCGAGTGCTACTCTAACTCAATAAGCAAATGGGCCAACCGTTTACCAGTGCACCGATCTAAATTGCACTCGAAATGCGTTCGCAAAGAATTAAAAGCGCTTACCGCTCCGTAACCACACCAAAAACTCGCCGACACCGGTTTCCGCCATGTCACACACAAGTCTCTATTTTTTTTTTTCTATTCGAACGTGACCACCGCGAAATGTCGCCAGGACTCAAGTGTCGAGCTCCGCAAATCGGAGCCGCAATTCGAACGTGCCTCGAACATAGGCGCTATCCGTTGTCAAAATTCTCCCGCTCTAATTGCTGTTCCTTACGAAATTCTTACAGCCTAACTTATCGCTATCGTTGACTCCCGCTGTCGCGGGGTGTTGATTGGCTGTCCAGTCTCTGGTACCCCGTAGTTCAACAGTGGCGTGGTGACGACTTCGCGAGGTTGCCTGACGTCAGTTGGGTAGGGGGGGGGGGGGGGGGGGGGGGGCCACCAACGGGAATCTCGTCCGCCTTGGGTTCCCTCGCGGCAGAGCTCTCCGTTGACGCTCTATCCGTAGCCTCGTGTGAGGCCCTCCTTTCGTCGCGATCCGCCGCGACTGCCATCCGGTAACGTCGTTCGAATTTGCCGCCGATCCCCTGCATGATGCCGCATTTACTCGCAACAAAAAAAATAAACAAAAATCCTGAAAAGTCGTATTCGCTAGACCGATAATGGTCCCCTCTCAGAGTCTCGGATGCGTGACCGTTGTCCTGGCGCTCTTTGTCGAAATAAGTCGCGGTCTGATCCGCGGGATTCCTAATTTCGTGTTCCGTCCAGGGTTCGGGGAGCCGTGTGGAATGCGCATCGAAAATGCCACGTTACAGCGCATAACAACAAATTAACAAAAACTACAAATTTTTTAATAACTCATTCAAAAGATCGTTCAATTCTTCATAAAATCGACTGGAATGTTTATTTTTGTATCTATAATAGTTTAAACGTTATATTAGTTTTTAGTAGACAAATGAAGCAGCCGCTGGAACTTTTGTAGCACATGTTTTTTGAAATTACAATAAAAAATTGAACAAAATTTTTTTCTATACTTTGTTATATATAGTTGTTTTTGTAATTTTTAGAAGTTTGAGAAAAAAAATCGAACAAAGTTGAAAATTTATTTATAACAAATTAACAAGTTAATAAACAATGGAATTGTTGATGAAAAAATCATAATATTTATAATATAATAAAGTTGCGAAAAAAATTTGTTTTAAATATTCAAATAATCGATTTGTTTGTAAAACATTGATGAACAAATGGCATAAAATTTTTTTTTTGCAAATCAATTGATATCTTGTAATAATAAAGAAACGGTAATATCATGATTGAGAAAAAAAAAATTTTTTTCAACAGCATTACTAGGATTTTTCCGTTTTTGTTCAAGTACAAAAATTATTATAAACAAAGTATGAATATTTCTTCAACTTTTATGGCGTGATATTGTTGAGTATGTATATAAGAAAGGCGGCAGGAAGCGAAATATTTTGGCGATAATTATTTAAACAATTTTTTTCATTTACTATGAAGACGGAAGTTCGAGAAAATTTTGTTACTTAACAATCGTTTAACTTGTTGAAAAATTAACTTTAAGTGAAATTTCCAACGGGGATGAATTTTTTGGAGTGATCAAAATGCACCATAATTTTTTCAAATTTTAAAAAAGTATTCAATACCTTAAAAAAATTGATCAATGCGTCGTACTTGCTTTTGACGCCGCGCGCACGACCTAAAAACGAAGCGCGGAGACCCATTTTCAGCGTTAAATTAGAATGATAAATAATGGAGATAGAATTTCGGGAACTTTTCATTGGAAATTTCCTCCACTTTAATAATCATTTTTGAAAATTTCAGAAATAAGAATAGTCTATGAGATATTGGCGGAAAACAAAATGCCTTTTTTTTCATCTTTAATTGTTTATGACTTTTGCGATTTTTTATGTGCTGATAAACTTTCTTAGTTCATGTGTTTAGGCATTATTCCGAATCCAATGAGCTATCGCACATAATTTTAAGAGCAGTATCTCTATTTTAGACCATTTTGAGCTGGTCGACTAGACTATATACCAAGCGTTATTGATATTGAACATTGGTGCTGGGAACAAATTACATTCTATTTGGTTTCCTGACCTCACTAAAATATGTGTTTTCGGAAGCCTGAACAAACTCTCGTTTACTCTGTAAACGTGTAATTCTTGATAGCATTTGTTCGTCTTCCTTATTCTGACGTTCACAGGTACGTATTTTGCTATACACACCACTTCGCCTGCAATATAAGCGATGTGGCCTGGTTTTTTCATTAAATGGAATGCAAATTCTGTTGGCGCTAGAGGAGCTGTTGAAGGAGCTAAATGTAATACTTTATTTTCGACTTCGCATTGTTGTAGTGTATCGTTGTCAAGAGTGATAATTTGGTTTCTGACATGTCTTTCGAGATAAATTAATTTGGAATTTACGTATGTGAAAATATCTATATTTATTACTTCTATTCTATTATTTTCTGCGAAGAAGTCTCCGATCATCTTATCTATACCGAAAAGTTTGGGATGCTCTGTTTTTATTAGTCTATATCCACAGAGTGGGTTCCACGAGTTACTAACGCAAATGTCATTTTGTTTGCGACGACTGAATAAATTTCTTGACCATACTTTTCAACAGAATTGTCTTTTATCTTTTGAGCCGATCCTTGGTAAAAACTGCATATCCGTCAAAATTGCATTTATCTACTTGAGTTGTGTCCCAGTATGTGGTGCCACCTTCTACGTCGACACAATTACCTGTCGAATATTCACATCGTACGCCAGATTTAAGAATAATTTCGCTTTTCTGCAGGTTTACCGTTGCATGATAGTCTTGTAATGTAATAAAAATTTCTCCATATGCTACCATATCGTTCCAATTACCGTAGTGGTCGGAAAAATGTTCACCTTTGCAATTTCCTTCATTATCTATGCTTCCTGCTAAAGTTAGGGGTCTAGATGTTGTTTAATTCAATTTGATATACATGAGTAATTGTCTATGAGTTTGGTACGTGTGTGCATAGTGTAGATTTTTACATTCGTCTCGCGATGTATCGTTTATATATTTTATGTCACCATATGATACTGCTGATATATGTAAGTGCATTCCGCAGAAAAATATTGATCGATGAATTTCTATTTTACATTGAATTAATTTTACGTTTGAAAATTCTGCTGTTTGGAGCAATTGTATACTTGCATCTATTGAAACGGGGATTCGAGGTTGAAAAAAAAATATGAACACGTCTGAGCCTGCACATCCTAACCCTAATCAGCGTGGGGCATGTGACAGGAAAAATCGGCTAACGAAAAGTCAGTGGCGAGCGACGTCTGATGAGAAAAAAATCTGGTCTTCCCAACTCTTGGGTTGAGTGATTCGTGTTTATACCGTTCGAAGAAAGGTCACGTATACCATTCGGAGAAATTCTAACCCACGAACACTTGCTACTAGAGCAATGTTTTACGACACTATTTTGACAGTTGGCAGAAAATGAAGCAGCGGTGAGGTGTAAGGATGATTTGCAGAATAAAACTATAAATTACATAAAATTCACAATTATTCATCATGTATTTTTTACCACAAATAACATTCATAATATTTTTATATTTTCCCTGAAATAAATTTATATTACACGAACGGGTGAAAGTTATGAAGGTATATGTATAATTGTATAAAATTCTATTTTTTCCAGATATGTGAATAATATTATTGGATATTTCATTGCAATTCTATCTATGAACTAGGATATAGTTGTAATAATTGTAATGAATTTTATTGGTATTTTTGTACATATTGCTAGCATTTTTTAAGCAGACGGTTACATTCCATCAAATACCAACTACTCAGCCACTGCACGTTTTCAAAGACGCAGTTGTATGCCGGGATGTATTCAGGGTTGTCATCATACCAAATTGATCCTTTCCCCGCATGCTTCCAGATATTATCCGATGGGATGTATCCATGGTCTAAGTCGAGCCAGGGTGCCGCTTCCATATATTTCAATTTGCCAGTGTACGGGGTGTGATGTATAAATCTTCCATATTAATAATCCTCGTTGCCGATTATTCTCAAATACTGCTGGTAGAAGACTAACTATTCGGTCTCCCACACACCAGCTTTATCACCCTCGCGGATGAATTTCGTAGAAGTAGAGGGGATCACATAGATTATTTACGGTACATAACTGCATGAAAATTCAAACTTGTTGAATTCTCCAGCATGGTATTTCATTTGTAGACGATTTTCCCCAGCCATCTTACACATTTCAGCCAGCTGATAAGATTTTTCTTGTAAAACCCTCGCGATTCTCGGTTGTAAGAAGACGTTGTATTCACCCTCGATCGTCGCCAGAACGCATACCCCGAATTTCTTTTTGACTAGTCGTATCCCAGTGACGTTATGCACCTCCCCAATTTCGCGTTCCGACATCTTCTTGGTCGGCAGATTCTCCAGGCGGATGACGTTGTTGACTTTTGTCAGATCCATTGCGTTTCGATCAGAGTTTCTTTTTTCACAAGTAAGAATTCACGACGCGAAGAGACGATGAGAACAGAGTGAATATTGGAATAAGCTCACGTTTTATATACCACCCATCCCCACCACAATTTTCCGTCGATCAAGTCTGGATATGCATTTTCTGGGAAGAATTTTTGTGAACGCTGTGACGTGGATTTTTCCCGCTCCTCGGTCACTTGGAGAAAATGACCGAGAACTTACCGCGTGCATAATCATTTGGCGTCCACGATGTACCCTGGATCTAAAACAATATCGCAAAGTTTTGTTGGGCGCCTGGCGTGATTAACACGCCTCGAAATCATTAATGCGCTATTCCTCGGGCATATGCTCGATAGCTCAGTACCGCGGAGAGGGGAGGGGTAATTTTTGGAGAGAGAGAGAGACACTCGAAATACACACGCTATTTAACAAAAGTAAAATAAAATCTCATATTTCACAATAGCGGTGGTACACAACAAAAAAAATATAATTCAAAAATCGCTCATCGCGAGTCTAAAACTAAACAGAAAATTACACGTAACCTACTCTATTTCGTACTCTAATGAGCTCGCGGCTCCCTAACTAAAACGTCACTCAACGATCACAAAATCCGCATACGCAATTCTCAATTTGCAAATTCGCCATTTGTTCTCCATGGCGATTATTGCTTGAAACGAAACGAAAACTAATTATTCGACGGTGCGCCGTCGGGCTACCGAACAGACGGCGTCCTCAATCTCACTCGAGATCTCACCCGACTCGGAGCTTCGACGCTACCGCGAGCTGCCCTAAATCTAAACGAATCCGCAAACGCTACTATATTTTAAACGCAACTAAAACTCAATGCTCAAACTTCTCGTCTCAACTGCTGCTCAACGCAACGGCAATTTTGACTATACATCACCTTAACTCGACTAAACACTATCTTAACTAAACGTAAACTTAACTAAGCGCAAGCACCACTGCATTTAACTTCAACTAAACACAAGCTCTAGGTAATGCAACTAAATCTACATTATCTTGAATAACGGGTACGGAACTCAATGCAGGCGTAACTAAACGTAACCTAAGCTATACGCAATCGCAACGCATCCGAAATCAAATCTTTTCAAAATCCTCCAAAACGTTACCCGCTAATCCGAGCACTCCAATTCGGCACTTCTCGACCTACTCGAGAGGTGACACTAAAAAAGAACGATAACGCGGCTCGACCCGGTACGGCGAAATTCGGCTATACTTGATTTCACTAACGAGAAAGATTCAACTAAAACCCGTGACTCTACTCAACTTTCTCAGAAACTCAAAATTTACTTTACTCTAACACGCGTACTCAGGCTACGGTCATCAAGCAAAAGAATCGGCAAAAGAATTTCGAGCACTTCTTTACAACGCAAATCCAAAACGGCTATCAGTTACTCGGCAAGCCTTTTCGCAATTATGCTCGAAATTCAATCGCGGGGATAGAAGCAGCGCTTACCTTCTACATCCTTGCAACCCCTTTTCCATTTCCCTCGCGATTTTTGGGTGACTCCATTGCTTCGCGAAACTCCCCCAAAACGTGACTACTAATCACGACCGCCAGAACTAGAGTGGTTTCAAAAACCTACTACCTGCCGCAACACGGATCTCGATACGCCATCCCACACGTGACATCATACCCACAAGAATACGCAATAATCGATCCGTCATCGATTTCGTCGATCGCGCAACTCGACGCGCACCTTCGATAGCATCGCTGCGCAGAACTTAAAGCTAGCTCGCAATCTGGTCCTTCGCGCAGCTCCATGACGTCTTGGCGGTGAGCGTGGTACTCCCTCGTCGCTAGTCGGTCCGTCGCAAGTTCGCTGGTCAATTGTTAGCGGGGTGAAGGGGGAGAGGCTGCGACGCGCCGGCCGCCAGCGGGAATCGCGTCCACCTTGGATTCCCGCGATGCGGGGATCTGCGTCGGCTCCCCCTCCGCAGCCTCGACATCCTTCCTTCGCAATTGTCGCTAGTCCGCCACTTCGCAATTTCCTCGAATTCGGTGTCGACTTCTTGCCTGATGCCGTTGTAGCTCGAAAAAGAAGAAAAACAAAAAAAAAACCCGAAATATCTTACGCTATACGCTGTAACGCTAAGTCTTTTCTGCCCCTCGTTGAGCGCCAATTTGTAACGCTAAATTTTGTTACTTTCGGATGAGGACTTACCGTTGACACTTTGGCGCGATTCTCTACTTATCCGCAATATTAAACTACAACAAAATAATTACGTTGGGCGCCAGACGCGTTAGCGTCGATTCTCAAAGAATAACATAAATCAATAAAATTAACACAAGACCGTACAAAAGGGATAAACAGAGAACCCGTTGTATGGCTGGCTAGGCACAGGTACGATCGCGTACATCCCGGTAGAGTGGCGGAGTTCAAGGCAGCTAGCAGTAATTCCAGAATTAAAGAAAATAACCAAATAAAGAATAAACTCCAGTTAAAAGGGAAATGAATAAGTCAATCGATCATATATTGTCGAGAAGGTTACATAAGTGAAACAGGCAAATAAGATGGTATCGATAGCGGTAGTAAACAAAATAAATAATCGTTGTTCACAAAAATATCGGTAGAATAGCAGTAAACGGTAGCTTTAACACGAGAGACGGTAGTTAACAGAGAAAAATATACGTAGGCCGAGAGATGCGATATAATGCAAGAGTTGACTTAAAACTACACGTCACTGGGCGACGTGATCTTACCCAGGCTGCAAACGACGCTACGAAAATTATTATTCTGTTAATTAGAACGAGAGAGCTTTACTGCGATCGGTAGAAAACAACGTAACGGTAGTTCGGTAGATGATACGTCAAATTTACCATAAATTATAACCAAGATGAGAGATTGACATTTCGTAACAATTTACCAAGTAGGCAAACGATCGACTAGGTAGCCTTCGGTAGAATTATTCATACGGTAGATTCGATAATTTACAATCATTACATAATTGAGGAATTAAATAGTGAATTCCTAAATATAACTTTTGAGAGAATACCAAAATACAAAGTCATGAGAGTGAGAGAATTTCGGAGAGTTTACAAAATAGAGAAATATACAAAAATACACCGCAATACAAAAAAATAATTCACAGAACTTAGTTTAACAAAATACGAATGAATAAATAACAGGCAAAAATAATATAAAATGGTCAATAGTAACAAAGAAAAAGGCGGTAATATCTAGAGGTGATTCTACGCTCGCTTGTACTCCAAGGAACTCGATATACGATACAATAGGCACAAAAATAAATAAAAATATAATAAGCGATAACAGAAATAAAATATAAGGCACGCTACTATTACAAAAAGAGTACGGAATAAACTATGAAGCCAATAGGGCTCAAAATACGATAGAAAATACAGAAGCAGGATAATAGAGATTCACAAATAATCAGAAAAATGATAAATACAAGAGAAATAATTATTTGGCAGCTACGAGGTCGCTCAGACACGAAAATAATAAGTTACTGAAATCATGCAGCCACACGGAAGTCGTGGACCATGATTTACACAAAACGGCATCACACGATGCAACCAAGAAACAATAAATATAATATTAATAACCGAAATCATGCAGCCACACGGCGGCTTACTGGAACTTTAACCGTGGACCATGATTCACGCAAAGTCGATAAATATCATAAGAAAGAATAGAAATTATGAGCAACTTCGTAACGGTACAATTCAAAGGCAGAAGCCTTACCTTAACGGTTGACCTCAGGCACACAAACTGATTCTAATTTAAACTATACTTCACAAAAGCAAAACTGATAAGGAAAGGAAAAAGGATGCAAAGAGTTTAGAAGGATAAAGGTTAGCGGTAGAATAGACGGTAGAACGATAGCGGTAGAATAAACGATAGGCCGGTAGCAAAAGAAGGAAAAGGTGTCGGCAGCTTAAATCGGTAGTAATGGTCGGGAGAATAATCGAAAACGAAGCTGTTCCTCAACAGGTCGAGCGTAGAATAGCAGGTCGTAGTTCAGCTCGCCGATCTCGCGGTTGTCGTGAGGTGATTCTTCTCCTTTGATTGGTCGGTTGACCCCCACCGCAAATAGGCCATCCCCCTGTGGCGAATATTGGTTACTGCGTGGTCATACGTTTTCCAAAATTACCGCCAGATGTGGTGTAATGTGCTGCTCGCGATTTCGTCGTTGACACCAACTCGTACGATTTTGTAGTCGCTTCAATTTACGGTCCAGGCTGCCTATCATCGGGGACTTCTTTGGCAGAGGCATACATAGGGTGCCTCTCGGCCAAAGTTACCGGGTGGAGAGTGACGCCTCATTGTTCACCTCCACCGGCTTTTGTACAGGCAGTAGCTAGCTGCCTGTACCTGAGGTCGTGCAGTCAGACGGTTGGCCAAACCGTGGACCACGACCCACACAATTGGTCCCTGCCGATAGGGAGGCAGCGTCGATCCTCGGAACGATGGCTTTATCACCCTGAACGTAGTGGTTTGGGGTCGGTCCGGCACCAGGCCGGTAAGTCGGAGGATGGCAGGCTACGGTCTGCCCTTCACGCCATCCGTGCGGCATCCGATAGAGTTGGCGGCTGGTTCCTCTTCGAGGAACGATGCCCTCGGCCGCCGGGAGGATTTTTATCTCCCTGTTCACCGGCAGTCGAGGCGATACGGAAGGTTCGGGTGGATGCTACCCCAGGTGTATATAAAGGTGCACCAAGGTAGCCAGTGTAGTCTGATGAGACCGTCAGTAGGCGAAGTCGTCGAGAGCTGGAAACGGTAGAGAGTGGTCCCTTGTTGATCGGGATCGTTGTCGTCCAAGTACCTTGTTAGCTTGCGCCGAAGCGCGAAATAAAGAATTTACAAAAAAGAATTAGTTAAAAGTAGTTATTGCCTAGTTTGTATCGAGTTCGGTTGGAGTACCCTGCTGAGGACGCGTAAACTAAAAATAATAGCGGTTGTGTGCCCTTGTGACGGGCGATTCTGAAACGTACGTTACAACGCTAAGGTGTCCCCTCTTGTAGTTTCGGATGCGTGACTCTAGTCCTGGCGCTCTTTTGCAAAAACTTCGCGACTCAATTTCGGAAATTCCTAGATTTTGGTTCGGCCCAGGGTTCAAGGAGCCCCTTTTAACGGGCATCAAAAATGCCACGTTACAACGCATACCCCCTGTCCCACACTGATTTATTGACAATGCCGTCTGCTATTTCGTGAGAAAAAATTTCACGGTATAATCAAAACATCCAATTGTTATTTTGAAACGTTGTATTTCACCCCATTGGCACCTCTACCTAATATTAACCCTCTATACTACAGGCCTCGACCTGCATTTTGTGGGAAACAATTTTACAATTTATGGAAAGCATCCAACGTCACTTTTTGAAACGTTCTGTTTTACCCAACCATATGATAAAAAACGTAGCTATCTTGCGGCGAGCATTGGAAACAACGCAGAATCGATCGATAGAACAACGATTGATCGATAATGGGGGGGGGGGGGGGGGCTCGCCGTATGCGACAAACCTGCGGCAACAGTTGTGCCCTGAAACACCAGCTGTCGGTAAGGTGAACGGTAACACCATCTTGCGGTGGATATTGGGCGCGCAACAGAAACGATCGGCAAAACAGCGAATGGTGGCGCCATCTATGTTCATGCACTCATCGGTAGCCATTCCTTTGATGAAATGTTTGCCATCTAACGGCGAAAATTTGAAATGTCTGTTTATCTGACGGCAAATAAATTCGAAATGGGGGCTTATCTGACAACACAAAAATCTTATTATCAAACTGATTTTCGGTAAAATAAAGCAAAAATACAGGTGGCGCCATCTACGATAATGCTTTTATCGGTAACACTATCCTAGATAAGGCTTACCCTTCACGGGTAACATATTGACTGTCAGTAAGATAGGAATCAGGGCTACTCGGTCAGTTCGCCGTTATTTCCGGTTCCCGATCTCTTGTATCTTTAATACTTAGATCAGACTTATTAGTAGAGATTACAAGTTTACAACACATTATCACTCATTTCAATGTTTTCACAACCCACAGATAATACTCAAGTATGTCAATAAGATTCTCAACGTAATTGAGGTTATGGAACAGTTGTTTTTGGTGTTGATGGTTCAATAAATATTTTTGAATACTTTTTCGACATCTCAGCTCCCTGAGTGAGGTTTTCCTTGGACAATAATATTTATTGCATATTGGCAAATGAATACAAAATACATCGAAGTAGAGAAGGGGTTTTGACCGTAGCGGATATCAACGGCTCTTTCAATATTGTAGATCATAACCCAATAATAACAGGTTCGCCAATGAGACGGAAATCATGCGTTTTAGTGGTATAAAATTGGTATAGAATTAAAAAAAAAAATACGATTTTGATATACCGCTTTCATATCCATGTAAAATACCCACATGAATACGCTGATTTCAGGTTTATTCAATGTGGTAAATGAACGTATAATAATTTACAAAATGATACACTTTGTACACCCTTATTTTATTCGTTCATACGAAAGTATGATATACATTATCAATACAATTTTCAGACAGAAGATTGAACGATTTTTTCCTACGCATGGTTTCGGTATTTATACAACAAATAAAGTACGTTTTCGGCAAGCGTTTCCGATCCAAGTCATTTCGAATGAGCCTCAAACGCTAAAGCGTAGTCACTGATATATTCCAAGGATGAACATTCATTTGATGTTTATTCAAATCCGTGTAACGTAGGTCTTTTTTGGTATCTCGACAACGAACGATACACGTATACATCAGACGTGATTATGTCAAATCCTTCTCGACAATTGTGTACGCTTAAAAGTGGTCATCGATATTACGAATATTCATGTTCATTTGATGTGTATTCAAATGCGTGTAATGGAAGTCAATCATATGTTGTACAGACTGTTGATTAATTGCGAATAGTAATTCAAAAAATTTACAGGTATCTCCACAACGAACAAGACAGCTAATACAGACAGCGTATGTTATTATGCAAAAATCCTTATGATCGGTGAAACATGATATTATCATTTATTAGGATTGGCACCTTGGGTGAGTCCATAGATGTCATCCTATTGAGAACAGCTTTGTCGACATAGTGTTTGAGGGGCTACATCTACCTAGAGAAGTAGAAGAAAATCCTTCCTTCTTTTTTCAATTTGCTAAAGGATTCAAGTGTTAATAATATATTGGTCTTTTATTGGTGTCGAAGGTCGAAAGTAAGGTCCAGATTTAATGTTTCGGCTCATGAAGTAGGGCTTTCTTAAGAACTACAATTTATCTCAATGTGTAAGTACAAGTAAAGAATCCAAAAACATGTTCCTTCTGTTTCATCAGACATGTGACATCTATTTCTGAATCCTTTACTGTAGTAATTACACAATGGAATGAATTATATTTCTGAAGAAGGCCTTCGTCATGGGCCAAATTAATAAATTTATATTTTGCTTTTGACCTGCGACGCCGATAAAAAAGGAAAGTATAAACTTCGATGGCCACTTTTGAAACGGTTGATTCAACATTAAACATTTATTTTTCAGACCAAAAACTCAACTTAGATGACGATATTTTGTTAACGGAATGTAATATCACTTCTCTAAGACGATTCTTAAAAATAGCAACATCATCATGGTATAACCCGACTTGATCTAGTTATTCAAGCCGCTTTCAAATCGGTACACAGAAATAAATTTATAATACATGCGGATATGCGATTATATTAAAAATATGATTAGGCAAGCCTATAGTATTCATTCTATTTAATGAGGTGTTTAATCGTCGTCGTTTTACACAATATGTTATAACTCCCACGTAACACGTTTATTAAACATCCGAATACATGTTATAATATAGATAACTACACGGCTCTAAGTGTGATCTGCTCTCGTTTTACGTGCCCACACCACTGCTCGACACGTGTCGCGTCGCCCCACTCCCGCTCTTATGGCCGCCTCCCCGCGGCCGAGTCTACAACACAATATTATTATGTACATGGAGGGGCTATTCAATGTCGAATATTGCTCAAGTATCAAAACATAATCTAAATTAATAATTTGATATAAAGTCAAGTAAATACAATAAAAATGTAACAAGAAAACTGTGAAAATAAGGTTGATAGTTCTAAGCAGCTTGATTTAGTTGAATAAATGAAATTCTACAAAACCGTTGACGATAAAAAGTAGCGCACAAATAATGTGAAATAAGGAGCTAGTATCAACGAGTATCGCGAGTACCGACGTGTCTCGACGAGTCTTTGAATGCTTTAGCTGGTGAGCTCGCCTATGCGTGCGTGTGTCGGACGTATACAAAGGCGCGTTTCGACGCACCCGTGCGCTCAATTTTTTCTTTTTCCACAAAACGATTCCGCGTGTAGACTTCGATCGATATTGAGCCACTGTCAAATAAATAAAATTGACATTACGCGGCTAAAACTTTTTCAAGTTGAATTTCAAAGCAAGTCAAATATGGATGGAAAAAAATTTGATCATTCGTATTTTTAATTAGAATTTCAAAATTTTCAAAATAAGTGCTACTTTATAGGGAGGAATCGTGGTTATATATTGTTACTGATAATATAATAGAAACTTAATGAAAAGTTTATGTTTATTAGTGAATTTTCATTGGTTTATTGTTAGACTTTGATAACGCTTTCAAACTACAGGTATATTTATATAATTCAATCCAATTTCACAATATAAAATTTATCGCACAGAGTATGTTTTGCAATTCGTAGGTATAGGCTTATTCGGTATCGATTCGTAAAACTAATAAATGAGGGATAATAAGTTAAATGGGTTTTCGAAATTATGAAAATACGGTATAGCAAGAATTGCGAGTGACTAACAAGTACTTTCGAGTATCGCCGAGTACTACACGAGTACCAGCGAGTCTTTACCAGTATATTTTTCCGATTAGTAATGCATCTACAGTATTTAGCACGAAATCTTGCATAACTTATTTGAAAACAGAAATGTAATTGAATAGTTAATAGTACTCAGTTCTCTACGAATTTAGTCGAGAGTGTCCATCAATAAACACGGAATGGTATATAATACAAAAAGTCAGTATAAAATTGGTATGCATGTAATTAATAAGCGTTAGATACTATCATGCATAACTTAGTTTCGTTGGAAACATGAATAATGAATACGTTTAATATACAATTGATACCTTGAAAACGTGAATAATACGTTTACTAATAGGTCAGAATGTTAACTTACCATTCATAAACATACGTATATGTTTTAGCTATACTCTGTTCTACGAGAGACAGACGCAGCGTCGCGCAAGTTCAGGCGGAATGGTGGTCGGTTGGGGATAGCGAAGCTCGCTACTCAGTATCGTACCCATAATATCGTACATTTGTGTCCTGCACCAAAAGTCTACGCTCTGTAAAAGGACTAAAAGGTGAAATGTTACGAACATCACGGTCTCATTATATCTCGAATAAATTTATCTTACTCCCTCGTTCATATTTTCTGCCATCGTATGCATTAATTAACCAGAATAACAACGCCAAAATTCTCAATTCACAATTCCGAACTCACTCGCAACGTTGCAACGACTGATATTCCACGGTTTGAATCAATTTGAAACTATCCGTTAGGTTTGAAATCAATCGTTAGGTTTGAAATTAACCGTCAGGCTTGGAATCAAACGTTTGAAATTAACAGTTAGGTTTGAGTATTTGAGTACCCTTGTCGGCTATAGCCGGGTCTGGTCGGCTGCGAGACCAGTTCGGTTACCTGTAGTGGGTAAAGTGGGCGGAGCATTAAGCGGGATCTGACCGAACTGGACACGTTTGGCCTTCGTCAGCGTGTTGGTCTCTCGTGGAACAGAGTATAGAACTGACAAGGGGAATATACGGCCGACGGATTTTTGTAATTTTTTATACACATAGAACAGAAAGGTCCAGACCAGAATAACCAATCCCCAAAGCCATATGGCTAGATATCCAGAAGTTTTCGAATAATGAATTTTGAAAAATGTATAAAAATTACTAGCGAGGGATATACGCTGAAGTTAAAGCACTTGACGACGCGGCTCATGGCTCACCGGGTAGCGCACAAGTCTAGTATCCTGTAGATCGCTGGATAGAGTTCCACTGATGAACTTTTTTCTTTTTTTTTCTTAAACTCTATTAACGCCTATACCCACATCACTTACGTGAGAATGTTTATAATGAATGAACTTTTTTTGTATAAAAATCAAAAATGTAATGTAAGAAATCTGTTTATTTTATATTTTTCCTTAATTATAACTTTCTTACAGTAATAAATAATCGTTGCATATATGGTGTTCATTTTTTTAATTACATTATAGTTTTTCTTACAATCACGTAACCTTTTACTCTTGCTCCAAAATTTCACAGGAGCTCGGATGATATTCGTTATAAAAGTGTTACGCCCCGACGTACCGCCTTGGCGTACCTTTTTCAAAATTCCATTTCATTTCATTGCTTTAATTTCTTCAATGCACAGATATCATTTCATCAAAATCTCATATTCTAATAACGGCGAGTTCCACCCCTCCTGGCAAAAGTCACGTAGAGACCAACGATGATCCCTAGTATAAGGTTCAACTTTATTCTATTTATCTGGTACCAAGAACTGAGATGAGAGACTGCTGAGCTAGTATCAGTAGCGCTCAGCCTGGAAATATCCCTCTCTTTAAATTAAAATTATAATCAATAACTAGGATAAACCACTACCTTCAGAACCATCAAATTAAAATAGATTACTCATTGGAATGTATGAATGAATGTGTGAACATTGCATGCAAATATCTTTTGTTCATATTTTCAATGTGTCACCGACGAGATTGAGAATCGTCGGAACACCGTCGAAGAGCGAGAAGTAACGCTGACCATGTGGATTTGGGCACCAGGAGGTCGCCCTCGCACCTCATTGACGAATTACCGTTGTAACCAATTACAACTGCAGCTCCTTGGACCCTCGGGCCCAAGAAGCCGCGTCTTTCGTCTGTCAAGTCGCGAAGTGCGTGGACGTAAACCCGGATTAGCCCTCTCGAGCAAGAGTAGCGTTCGGAAAATCTTAATTGTGACCGGCCTAAAGTCTCGCGCTAATTCGTTAAATTCGAGCATTCAGTTATTCTGTTAGCTGCAAAAGACTCACTATCTTCTACATTTCCATCTTTTCTGTTCTTTACTAAATCTCGTCATTTCGCGAATAGACATTTTTATGATATTCCATTTTCCTTAGTTAAAATTGAGTTCGGCCCCGATTCAAGCGAATCAGGTAATCTTAAGTAAAAATAATAATAATTACACTATCATTTTTAATAAATAATCGTTCCAATCAATTTTAACTTATCATCAAAATCAGAAAATAGACACTTTCAAACTTTCGGTAACAAGATATCATTCTAAATTCACAAAGACTAAGTGACCAACGTTCAACATCATTCGATTCATCAACTCTTCCAAATTTGAGGTGAGGCCCCTGGTCCAGCATTCTACCGACGCAGACCGACACGATCCGACGGCTCTCAATCTCGTCGACCGATTCACCAAAAAGCTAAGTCAATCCGAGTGTTAATCTTCGAAATTAGACGAATTCTTGTTTCACCTTGATAATCAAAACTACTTCAGTAAATTCACAAAAACCAAGTCCAGAATTGGTGGCTAGCTTCACTACCCCCAATTAATTCGTACTTATTGTTTCCAAGAATCAACGAATAAGACTTAACAATTATACATATATAATCGATTTAAGATAATCTAAAAAGAGAGATACAATACAATAATCACGACCAGCTAGTTATAACCATCGTTCAGAGTAGATGTTCTTGGTATCAAATAATAATATCCTCTAGAATAGTATAACACATGATTTTTATAAACTTGAAGACTTTATAAATTGTTATTTTCGGCTCATACATATATCATCATCACCATTGATTGTTACCAAACATTTCAATAACCAAATTGAAATAGAATATACTTCATCTTTTACCAGTCAAATTATATTAATCATTTATTTTGAACGACCTTCTTCCTATTTTTATTATTGTAATTGCTTCAACATTTTAAACAAACCTCACAGACCTGTACAGGACTATAGCAGCACGATCCTACAAATTACCGGCCTATCGAAAGGTAGGTCTTCTCTTAGTTATAATTATTATTCATTGTCGTTACGTGGGAGCTTGATTATTCAATTAATCATTAACTACCACCGCTCAGTACACCCTCACCCCCACGTAACAAAAGCAAGGAAAGCAAAATGTTTTACGGCATCTTGCACACTGTATGAAGGATGAAGTTTTGAAATTACATTTGTTTTTCAAAATCTCTATCGGAAAATAAACTTCGTTGTTAAGTGATGTGAGTATAGGCGTTGAAAGAGTTGGCGACAAAAAAAAAAAGTTCACCAGTGGAACTCGATCTAACGATCTACAGGATACTAGATTCGTGCGCTACCCGATGAGCCACGAGCAGCGTTATTAGGTGATTTAACTTCAACGTACATCCTTCGCTCGTAATTATCCTACATTTTTTCATAATTCATTTTTTTGAAAACTTCTAGATATCTAGCCCCATAGCTTTGAGGATTTGTTATTTGGGTCTTAAGCGTTCTGTACTATATAAGTAAAAAAAAATTACAAAAATTCGTCGACCGTATATTCCCCTTGTGAGATTTCACGGAGTTGCTATTCAAATATTTATTATGTAAAATGATTATCATCGTGCATATCAAGATATCAATGATGGAAAATTCACCGCGAATGAATACAGTATGTAGAAGTAATCTTGACCTCGTAGATTGATTGCAGGCAAAATCAAAATAATGTTAGCCTTGAGACTTCCGTTGACAATAACAATCCGAAGATCTTTATTTCCATTCCTTATGTAATTAGATTCTTTGAAGCATTAAATAGACCCTTTAGTAAATATTTGGTGCAGTTCGTGGGCAAAAGTATTGATAATTTGCGGTTGTTTTTTGACACCTGAAAAGATAGCTTACTGTATAAAATTTTGTGCCAAAATTGTTACGAAACATATATTGGTCAAACTGGTCGTTGTTTAGGTGTCAGGATTATGGAACACAAAAATAATTTATAGAGATTCCGATGATCTGTTTCGTCCCAGCCGATAATTATCGCTGTACTCTCTCTGTACCGTAACCCACCGACGTGCGATTACCACAAGAGAGCACAGATGCTCGTACCACAGCCTTCAAGAACCATATCGATTTAGATTTAGTTGCCATCTTGGTGTGCAATGGTCTCGCACCAACAATAGTTCATGTATCATTTTTATTTCATTACTTTATATCTTCAATTTCAACTCACACATAGACCATATGGGTCTACAATCGAAATTCACGGCACTCAGGCCCACGAACTCTCACTGACCAAACGTAAGGAACGTGAGAAAAGACAAGACGAGCAGTTCACAAAGTATCATTCTTATAATTCGAATATGCATTCTTGCAACTAACTATCTTGTCAGTATCGCACCGATTGTCCTCTTGAAGACCAATCGTCTTGCACTAACTTAGCCAAAAACCAATCAGGAGTCTCTTCCAGATCTCCCACTATTGAAAATCCTTTTCAAACCAGACAGTTGCAAACCAGAATCACTTCAGACATCGAAAGAAACAGAACAAAATTAATTAGAGAGTCAATTTAGACTTCAGACCATTGCACACCTCGAAATCAAAAACGTCATACATCATTCTGTCAGAGCACTCATATTCAGAAGCTTTGAACTTTAGTACGACTAACCAAGTGAATAACACTAAAAACACATGTCTCGAAAATAAGTTAACGAACATATTATTGTTAATAAATGTGTATTTTCAATGAAAGTGTGTGTAAAGCGAATTATTTCAATCATGCATGGTGATAGCTGGCACGACCCAGAACAAAGTTCCAAACTAAGACTGGCTATACGAGAAATTCTATCGAAACCTAAACACCACAAGGTTTGTAAATCAACTTAAGGCTGAAAATCACGCAGTGCAGAAAAGATGTCTCGCGATGTTCTTCCCAGAACGTAACAGATCATCACGCTGCGTTAACGACACTTGCAGTTCAATTGCAAGACAAATTTGATTTTAATAATGTGAAGATTCTACAAAAAGAATCACGGTATTATTATCAAATAACATCAAGTCGTAGGTACTGTTATAGACTTGTTCTGTCTGTATTGTAACGTAGTTTACTCGCTATATGTTTACATTTTTTTCCCCTTCCTTTTCTTCCGTCTCTTTCATCTTTCTTTCCGTTTGAAAGCGGGTAACGGACAACACACGTTTGGCGATCCCATTGTTGTTGAAGTTTTATCAATTAACTCTGATCTGATGGTGAGTTAGGAGAAGAAGAAACGGAAAAAATAATTAAATTGATACCTGATCGATTAATGCTACGATATTGTTACTCTCTTTAATTTATGATTGAACTCTGAAAAATTGAGGTCAGTCTTTATAATGTTAACCAATTGTTGCTCTATATTATCTTGTTATTGCGTATAGTTAAATTTATTCCATTTATTTTAGTTTTGTGATAGGCATGTTCATACCTATTGTGTTATCTCTAGTATATAAGACCAAAACCGAAAATACGATGTGGCCTTTGGAACATGTGCAAGGTCAGTCACTTGATGTATAATGTATAGTGGTTTTGTTTATGCGGCTTATTGGTAGTCTATAGTTTTCAAGTATTTTATAGAGTTTTGATTGAATAAAAATTTGTCCTGAGGATGACTCTAAATAAAGGGTCGAAATGTTGACACAAAAAAATATTTTTGTTAATCACAAGACCTTCATATCCAGAATATTACAGTATATTTCCGCACAAATGTGTCATGTAGGTGAAATGATAGGCAAACGTATGATGTGACTTTGAACGTGCCTATCTAATCTGTTTATGCATTGATGCCTTATACATATGAGTCAATCCACGTCAAACCGGACCAAATCGAGCAAAATTTGTCATCGATCTTTTTCATTGTTGTGAAATTTTTTTTAACAGGTTCCAGGGGTGAAATAAATTCATCTAGCAATTATTGATTTTTTTTTTTACCTTCGATATTTCAAAAGTTATTGCAAGTTGAAAATGGCCCAAAACGCCAAAAACCGCCACAGATAAGACGTCGTCCTTCAAATCATTACATCTCAGGTTCTATTTGTCTGATCAATTTGTCCATGGGCTCATTCGAAAGAGCTGGAATTGGGCTTCCATTTCATGAGCTGCTGCTGGAAATTTTATAATAGCAACAATTGAAGATTATTATTAGCAACTATTTTTCAAACACGATCTTCATTATCGAAACCACGCTGTAAAATCACAAAAAAATACAAGCATATTCCTTGATAAATTTCCTATAAGATAGGTGAGTTTCAAATTGGAAAATTAATGGAGAGTATTTTTTAAATTTCAATAATCGAGTGGCGGCGAGCACGCGCGCCGTCAATCCAGCTATCTGGCGCGCGGCATGGATCAATCTTATGTCAAGCACACATAAAATGGGAAGAATGTTTTTTGAAAATTAACATATTTCATCACCTAACAGATTCCATTGATTTAAATTATTTATTATACTCTTTGCATTGTATAACTACATGATATGAATTCTTAATACTATATCAAACTTACATCTCAAATACTACTTATTCTAAATTAATATAATTTATAATAATTTTTATAATTTCTAATTTGTAGTAATTTATATGAACTTACATCTAAAATACTATTTATTCTAAATTGACATAATTTATATAAATTTATATAAATTCAGAATAAGTAGTATTTGAGATGTAAATTTGATATAGTATTAAGAATTCATATCATGTAGTTATGTAATGCAAAGAGTATAATAAACAATTTAAATCAATGGAATTTGTTAGGTGATGAAATATGTTGATTTTCAAAAAACATTCTTCCCATTTTATGTGTGCTTGACATAAGATTGATCCATGCCGCGCGCCGGATAGCTGTATTGACGGCGCGTGTGCGCGCCTCCACTTGATTATTGAAATTTAAAAAATACTCTCCATGAATTCTCCGATTTCAAACTCATCTATCTTATAGGAAATTGATCAGGAAATACATTGTATTTTTTATTTATTTTTTTTTGAATTTTACAATGCGGTTTCGACGATGAAAATCGTGTTTGAAAATTAATTGTTCATAATAATCTACAATCGTTGCTATTATACAATTTGTAGCAGCATGTAATGGAAGCCCGATTCCAGCTCTTTCAAATGAGCTCATCGACATATTGATCAGACAAATAGAACCTGAGATATGAAGATTTGAAGGAGAGCGTGTGTGGCGGTTTTTGGCATTTTGGGCAATTTTCAACCTGGAATAACTTTTAAAATATCGAAGTTAAAAAACGAAAATTGTTAGATGAATTTATTTCATCCACAGAATCCGTTAAGAAAAATTAACAGCAATCGAAAAGATCGATGAAAATTTTTTGTCGATTTCATCCGGTTTGACGTGGATTGACTCATACACTTTATAACGGGCATCATAAATGCAATGGCTCCCTGAACTCTGGGCAGAGCCAAAATTAGGGGGTTTTCGATATCGAGTAGTAAAGTATTTGCAAATGAGCGCCAGAACTGGAGTCACGCATTCTAGAGTCCGAGAGGAGACATTGTGGCGAGTAGCGAACCAGATATTTCCGGTTTTTTGTTTCTTTGGATTCTCGAGTTTCAACGGCATCGAGCAGGAAGTCGGCAAAGAATCCGAGGAAATTTCGGAGTGGTGAAATAGCGAAGATCTCGAAGGAAGGATGTCGAGAATCTGAAGGGAGGGCCAACGAAGATCCCTGCCTTGTGAGAATCCAACGTGGACGCGATTCCCGCTGGTGACCGGCGCGCTGCAGCCTTCCCCGCTCACCCCGCCTACACCTGACCACCAAATCTGCGAAGGATCGACAGCGACGAGGGAGCACCACCCCGCTCACCACCGAGACATCAGAGAACTGCACGGAGGACAAAATTGCGATCTAGCGTAAAGTTCTGCGCTGCGATGCTCCGATAGGTGCGAATCGAGTTGCGCAATCTACGAGATCGATGACGGATCAATTGTCGCGCATTGTTGCTGGTATGACGTCACGTAGGAAGTAGCGTACCGAGATCGGTGTTGCGGCAGGTCGTCGATTTTGAAATCACTCTAATTCTGGCGATCATATGACACAGTCCTGTCAGTAAGAGTTTCGATAGCGGCTTTGTTTTTGTTGAAGTCTTGCGAGAAATGGTACCACCGATCGATCACGAGGGGGTTGGGGAGTTTCTAGCCTGGATATGGAACGGTAAGCACTGCTAATATTCTTGCGATCGAATTTCGAAATTAATAGAGTAAAGGCTTTGCCGAGTAACGGATGTCCATTTTGGATCTGCGTTGTCGAACATGTACTCGAAATTCGTTTGCCGATTTTTTTGCTTGGCGACCGTAGCTTGGGTTTTCGCAGTAATGCGTAGAGTTAATTTTGTTTGTAAAAAATCGAGAGAAGAATCACGGTTTTGAGTAGTCATTTAGTTTTCAAATTGCGTGCAGCCAAATTCCGCTGCACGGGGTCTAGTAGCGCCAGCATATTTGAACGTGTCACTTCTCGAATAGGTCGCGTATCGCCGTGGGTGAGCACTCACTTCAGCGGTACGCAGGGCCGAATTACCCATTATTACGCCAACCACGCTATGGCGTGGGAACGCAAGCTGTCTGGGGGGCGCCCGATGTCTTAGGTTTTTTTAAAAAGTTTTTCCTTTGGTTGAAATATTTGTACAAGTTTAAATTTTTTTTAATTAAAGCAGCAACTCACGTAATGAGTTCAATACGAAAATACCCTTATAATCTCTTAAATTAACAAGAAGCAGGAAGATCAATGTGAATATGATTCAATGATTCCACTGCCCCTTAACTTCACAGGGCGCAGCTAGTTACATAAAAATGTAACCCAGCTTCGCAAGTACCTGGGATTCTACTGATTTTATATAAAATACTTTCAATACCTTAAAAATCCAATAACCTAATGGAAACTGAGCTATATACTGAAAAATTCCATGCTAACAACAACTTGCAAACCCAAAATACCGAAGGGAATGCGAGTGACTGCGATCGATTTGGCGTAGGGGTGCCTCTTATCGTATTCGGCCCTGGCGGTACGACTTCTTAATTTGGGTATCGCACGGGTACTGATCGACCTTCGAATGCGTCGCGATTAGTCGCCTTAAGTTAACGTTGATAAAGGGAGAATTATCTGTGATTTTGGATATTCAGTATTGTCGCGATTAACGCCCTAGTTTAGTAAAAGACGATCGCGGTTAGCACATCGAATAATTTCTTGTTTTTGTTTTTTGCCACTTTGTTTAGCATTAAGGGTGCAACTAGCGCCTTCTTTGATAGTTGGTTGTTCTTGATTTTGTTTTGTTTTTATTTTTATTTTCGATATCGCGACGAACGAGTTCTGAATATTTTTTTTTCTGGATCGCTGCTATTGCACAATATATTCTTTCATTTCCTTTCTGTTAAATAGCGTTGTATAAGATTCGTATAAGCAATTTTTATAAGATTCGAAGTTTGCATTTCCGCGCCAAAATATATCGATTTTCGATGTAACTGTGAGTTGCTCCGCTTTACTTGCGGCCTCGAGAGTCAGTTGCTCGATCGGAGCCCACGCGCGTGCTCGTTTATACTGGGGCAATCTCTTGAAACTATACATACAATGCGCATGCGCCAAATAATTCAATCTCATTGGTCGGTGAAATCGCCCCGCGGCGATGTTTTCGTCTGCCGAGCAGAGGGCCAACGTATACAAAATGAAACAAGAATCAAGAGCTGTAAATCTATCGTGCATAAAACCGCGGATTGAGGTTATGTTGCTGTTTATTTTTACGTAGCGTGAATTTTCTTAAAAGAATAGCATCGTTCAGCAATACCCTAGTCGATATCGGAAAATATTCAACCGACGCAAATATTAAATGATACAGAAATTAGATGTTATTTATTGAAAGAAAAAATCTGAAATTCAATATGAAATGTCATTAACAAGTGGGAGTCTGGACAAACAGAGGTAGATAAGTAAAAACAACGTTGATTGTGAACAGATTCTTTACTTACATGAAATTAAAAATGCGTCTCATTAACGATTTATGTTTTGTGCATTTTATTGGAAATTAGTTGTATCCAAAAATACCAAAAGATCCTGTCTGATGATAATAGCTTCTAATATTTTCAGGTACGAAATAATTCATTGTCACAGCGGGACTGAATTTGTCAGGTATGGAAGCATGTAGGTAAATTTCTAATTAGGTGATCTTTGACAATTGCAATATTTTAACATGGATTCAATGATGAAATTCGTTTTTTTGTTCGGCAGGCTCGAAGTTTGAACTTTGATTAACACGAGGAAGACTATGCCTTACCTGATGGTCAAAACGTTTAGGTGGCAAGGATCCTGGTTTCTCGAGCGGTGCAATCATTATAACCATCGAACCTGGTTGTTCCGTCAGACATCAGGTGCCAGAGTGAATTTCATCAGGCCATCGCCACTTTCTTAACATCAGTTGAGGCAAAATTGAAGAGCAGGATATACTACAGATCATAATGGCTGAATATCCCATCATTTTACTTTGATCGAACCAATAGCGATAAGTTTCTTACTTAAGGGCGTTGCCTATGCCTCGAAGAGCGCGCGCAAACAGAGACTCACGATTTTCCTTCTCATTTCCTCATTTTTGAAGATAATTAGGTTGTTAGGGGGTCATTTTGAAGGTAAAGGATAGATCTGTGTCGCCTTTTTTGCCGAATTTTCGATTTCGCTTTCAGATTTGCGTAAAACGTACTTGAAAGTACGTTATGTTTGAAGTGAAACACAGCGGACAGTGAATTTTTTTTCGCAATTCGGCGAAAAAGGCGACACAGATCTATTCTTTATCTTCAAAATGACTCCCTAAGAACCTAAGTATCTTCAAAAATGAGGAAATGAGAAGGAAAATCACGAAGCATAAAACAGCAAATTTTTCGCGCAAAAGGCGGGCGGCTGCTAGCGCCACGACTGCGTTGGCCGGCGACCATGCGAATTACAGGCGAGGAGAGTAGACTCAACACCCCCCACTACAATTCCCCTCCTTCGAATCCTCGTCGCTCGGCACGTGGATAGTGTTCCGCGCTTTTATTTTTGCTTGTGTTTTTCTACAGTGTTTTTTTATTATTTCGAATCAGTATTTATTCCCGCGATGGCTAAGAAGAGAGGGAATGTGTCCTTGGAGAAGAAGAAACGACCCGGCATAAAGATTTTGGCTAAATTTCAGGAAAAAATGAGGTAAATCGAATTATTTATATGATTGATGGTGCACCCTCTCTGACTTCGAGATTCAATCACTCGAGTACGAACAATCGCAGGGCTTTAATTTAAGAAGGTACTTTCAAGAGCCGATAGTGCTGTTCATAATAGCAGTATACATTCATTCTCTAGTTTTTTTATACATACGAAAATATAAACTAGAATGCATTGTGACGTGTGGTACTAGCCCGGTTTGCATTAGTCGCTAAAATATGTCATCAATTTGTTACGTGTTCAGGTTAAATGATCGAAATCGATATTCGGCAATTAGCATGAGTGTTTACACTTTGTCGATCATAAGGAATATTCTTATCACTTATTGTGACTACCTAAGTATCCAAGGTAAAATTACAATGTACCTGGCAGAATTTTCCATACAAAGTAAATACGGCGCGTACGTATTAGGCCACTAAAATACGCGCGTTTTGTTTTTAGAAATAAACTTGACGTAATTCTGGGGTAATCATACATGCACACATTACTTACAAATCAGCCACCTACAAAACTGTCATCAAATCAGATACTACTGCCAAGTATAATTTATTTAGAAACTAATGATGATTTTGATATACTATAACTAATGATGACAAAAAAAAAAAAATTGAAGTCATTATTGAAATTCTAAAAAAAAAAAACGTAAATTTTGATAAAAAAAAAAAAAACAATTAGAGTACGTGGTCCTGGCGGGCCCATGCTTATATTGCCATTACAACATTGATATAGCTCGACTTGTATTTTCTTGTGCTTGTTTTAAAAAAGCCCGCCTTTACCACTATCTCCAATTTTTTTTTTTCAATATCAATTTTGATTTCAATTTTTTTTTGTCGTTATAGTATATCAAAATCATCATTAGCTTCTAAATAAATTATACTTGGCAGCAGTATTTGATTTGATGACAGTTTTGTAGGTGGCTGTTTTGTGGGTGGCTGTCAAATTAATATACTTGGCGAAAGGTTTTTGCAACAGAGATGCTTTTTAGGGATATCAGTACTTTTTGTGGGATTTCGCTTGAACATTTCAAAATTTTGCTCGCTCGCTGCGCTCCCTCGATAGATTTTTGGGATACAGAATTTATATTTGAGACGAAAATAATCGGTGGAAAAGCCAAGTTAGAGCTTTCTCATAATTACATGTATCAGGTCCAAGGTCTTCTACACATTACGAATAGGAAGTGGTGCTATTTTATAGTTTGGACGTCAAAGGGATTGATTTTTGATAAAATAAAACGTGACGATAAATTCTGGACCGAAAAAATGGAGAATAAATGAGCAGATTTCTTTTACTTTTGTTTGTAACCCGAAATCGTAGATTCTAGACGCGCCCGACAACGCTCAATCCGCGAACCCCCTCAAATCATCGAAGCCCAGATAAGGCCGCGCGTAAGAAACAGTAAATTCACGACCGACAGACGACAAAACACTGTAATCTAAATATATGTACATATGTACATAAATATAATAGCTTTGTATATAGCTTACGTGCAATATTTCTGTGATTTATGTTTAGTTAGTTATATGTATTACTGTGCTAAAAATTTGCTAGTCATATCGTTATAATTATATATCTGATTATTCATTCCAGGAATACTTTCTACTTTCCGTACTACTTTCCATAGTTTGCGCTTTCTATAGAATTTATTTAGCCATATAATGTATACAATGCTCGATGCTTTGTTATATCAATTTTCTTTATCAAGATTACTGTCATGTTTCACTTATACTGTTTCAATTTAATTTCTATGAGATCCTTCTCATACAGATTTCGTGATTATGTTTATTAAGTTTAAACGAGTTCAATTTTACTTTTACCATTTTATATTATTTTTCATCATTTTGTATTTGTTTGGTGCAAACCCGATCATGGTTGGGAGGTAGGGACGGGTTAGGCGGGTCTCTGTTTGATAGCGACCTCCACGTGGTGAGACCTGGGAGATTGATGATATTTTCGTTGCTATATCATGAATTTGCTCACAGCTATTCGTTGCATTTTCAATTTAAAATGACCTGTGACGACGTCTGGCCGGTATTCGTAAATAGTTACGTATTATTTTCGAGACTGTATTAGGAACAGCTCTCAGCCGATCAAGCTATGCTTTGAGCTGCCTCAAGACAGTCCTGCAAATCGAACCTGACTATGAATACCGGCTGTTAGACTATTACCAGTCACGTGATCGCATTGCGTAGAAATACGGACGCCGGTGAATATAATTTTCGTTGAAATATGAAGAATGTATATCTATATCAACATACGTATAAGGAATTCTACGTCACGTCAATCAAAAAATGACCTCGTATTTTTTCAATCTATTCATACTTTTTTTCACATGAAATAAAGGTAAAAAGAATCGACACGCATTTTGGTGTTCGTCCGAATTATGTTTGTTTTCGAAAGTTACAAGACAATCATTCAATTTTGATCCAAAAGGAGCTCGGATATATCCGGTTCTATTCGACGTAAAGACATCATTTACAGTGCATTCGGAAGGTGAACGAATAAGCTTTCATAAAAAAAATGCAATGTTGAACATTATTGAAAATCCCAATTTTTATAAACAATTCAAATATTTGACGATTTTTACCTCATTAATGACAAGTTTTCGAATTATAAAAAAAATAGTTTCGGGTTCCTTATTAAATTCTGTATTACTAGTAAATTTTTCAAGTGGAATCTGAAAGGAGTCTACTTTTTTTTCTATTATTCATCAGGTGCTGCGTCGTGCCGAGCGCGATACACTGGGCTGTTTAAAAGTATTTGAAACCGAATGCCCGTGAGGGGTGGAAGAGGCTAGCCGCGTCACCCGCCCCACTCCGGCGACAGCTCGGCTGCTCCGTCTCACTTGTTTCTTTACCCTCTCTCTCGCCACGGTTAACGCGGGAAGCGGAGTAGCCCGCGCTTTCTAGCTAGGCAACGCCCTTAACCTTTGCCGCCAATTCGTTCTACCGAGGAATCATTCTGTGCACCATTGTAATTCAAGCATTATTATTGACCAGCATTGTTTTTCAAAATTTATCCCATTCAATTTGGTATCTTATTTTGAAGCTTACTTTTACTCTCTTTGGCATTAAATTCAGATAAAGAGTTTTTCAAATCCTCAATTAAATCGTGGGGTTGAATTTTGCTAGGCAAACTGAATCAATCTAAATCAAGAATTGTTAAATAACTTCGGTTGAAAATGTCTTTGAATTGAATCTCAGTTGACGGTGTCATCTGGCTAGCCAGTTACACGATAACTTAAAACCAAATTCAATTTTACACTCTTTATAGGGTCGTACGCTAAGACTGAAAACTTGTGAATATCCATTTACCGCAATCATTTCTGCATTTCATATTAGCTTTGTCTGGAGCGAAAAAATCTCATTTTCAGATTGAGAATGGAACCTGAAACGCAGAAGTTATTCAGTAGCACGAATTGAAAATCATGAATTTTATAATGGCTCCTGCAACAAAAGGACTCTTTCCAAATATCCTTGTTACAAGGTGATGTTCGGAGGACTATGAACAAGATATTGTATCGGATTACATTATTTGGAAAAAAATCTGCATGAACTTCGTTGAAAATTAGATATTCATTTATTTTGATGGAACAAGGGACACAATCTTGAAACCGATAAGTCAATATCCTCGTCATAATGTTCTGACATTACTCTAAAACATGGACGTTAAGGCGCATTTTGAGAAAGTTGATTTTCAACTTGTGTCACAGGATGTGATCTACGTTCCTGAGTTCTACGCTTCCGATTAGATTTTCTTTGTTTCGAACCGCACTAACATGAAATACAGAAATCATTGTAATAAATCTAATATTACTTGAATTTTCGATTTGAGTATTAGGTTCCCTTCATTTATTTAATCGAACATCAATGAAAATTTGCGAAATGAACTCTGATGATCAGTGGAAAATTTTTAATAGTAGTAGCAATAATTTATTGACCGGAAAAAATACATTGACTATCGACTATTTGTAAATTTTGTTAAACTATTTTCGAGAAAAAAAGATTCACAGTTCTGTTACAGAAAGTGTGATATTTAAATTCCTTGAACACTCGGTTTAATGTCCCATTTTCAAAAAAGATAAAATTCAATATTACCGCCTGAAATCACAAGAGAGTGAGAAAGTTGCTTAGTTGCTTAAAAGTGGCGATGATCTTTGTACGTGTGATAAATTGAATAGGCAGATAACAGTGAATATTAGAGATGTAATTATTTTGGCCGTATCACCTGTTGATAGAAAAAATTTCATTGTTATTTCTAATGTACAAAATAATAAAAGTGATCAAATAAAGTGTTCCCACCTACCTGCTGCGTTTCTTCCAGGCACCCAACATTTAAACAGATTTCTCATTGCAGTCGAATAAAGCCAATTTTCAAAGAGCATTAGCATCAACTTTCCGAGTCACCATCTCGATTGTTTGTGATTCTAACCTCAACAATTCGTATGAACTCCATCGCCGCTAGAAACAGAGTTTGACAGCCGAAACTCGGAGTGGCCAACCTGCCCGAGCAGCCGATGAAACTCGCGCATGCGCATTGACTGTATAGTTTCAAGAGATTGTCCCGGTATGTTACACCATGTAACAATAACTCGGAGTAAAACCAATGCTCAATAATTATAATCTTCTAATTAATTACATTTCTGTTAAACCAGGATTTTTATGATAATCTTAATAAAGAGTGCATAAAAGTGAATAATTGGAAAATTTCACAACTATCGACCGTTGAATCTCCTCCCTTATGCAACGAGTTGTCGCAACTCCTGAATCTTTTCCTGACCAAATTCGGTAATAAACGATCACATACAAGCGTGTTGTTGTCAAGTGTCTCTCTCCCTCTCCAAAATTACGCCTCCCCTCGCCGTGGTACTGAGCTGCCAAGGTATTATCCAAGGTTAAGCGACGGTAAAGATTTCGAGGCGTGTCGACCACGCCAAGCGCCCAGCAGACTCTCGCGATATCTTTCGTGAGATCTGATTTTTTCCAGCCTACATCGCGAGCCGCCGAACTATTGCGCGCGGCAAGTTCTCGGTCATTTCTCCGGGTGGCCGAGGCGCAGCACGAAATAGCGTTACAACTTCTATCACTTTCATAATTTTATTTACGAACTCTTAATAATTATTGTATTCAATGACTTATTCATGAAAGGATATACATTGTAGCAGCATAAACTACTGATAATGAGCGATGTATGTTCCACAATCTGACGATCGCACCAATAAACTACACAATAGGTTCTCATAACAAAAAAGTATCACCAACCGGTTCGTTTTATTAAATTTTCCTTGGAAAAGAGTTTGTAAATACTCTATAAAATGTAGATACCCAGTACTACTAGTAAGTGGAAAGTGAGTAGGTGTAAGCACAAGGACACTCTAGGAGAGAAAAAAATTGTTTAATATATATGTTTCATGAATATTTATGAGTTAGAAAATGTCTTTCAGACTTGCTACTACGGGGATTCGGAAGTCCGAGAAACGGAGGCAAATAAATAAAATGCACAGCTTAAAAACGTTATATTGAGCGTAACGTACAATTAACGCTTCACACCAACCACTAACCAATTTGTTAGTCAGTACTATGTGAACGGGTTTTCATAGACAAAGTAATTGAAAATGATTACAGCTATGTTTTTATAGGAAAAGACAAAACTTGGCAGGCAAGCGATTATGACATAAGATACTGTAAAATTTAGACTTTTGAGTTCGGCGTTGGCTTTGAAGGTTTATATTATGTGTTCAAATAAGTGAATAGGTTATAAATTTTATTAGTTTTTTATAATATCAATTTAATTATTATTAACTGTAAAATTTTGGCCCCCCATCAACATTTGAACAAATTTGCAGTAAACACTGAGAATAAATTCTATTGTTTGATGTATATGATATATGGTTCGGAGACCACAATTTAAACAGAATTTTGGAGAAACTGCATATTCCATCTTTAATGATACGCAGCTAGGGTATCTCTTGATTCATATATGTTCATTCTTTTTTGACCAACCACGTTGCATGCTCCACAATTACAAAATGAGCCAAAATTCAAACACGTGGTATATTTGTCCGTGTATAACAAAACCAGGCAAAGTGATATTTTACAAAAAGTGTTATAGAAGTGTGATCGACATTGCATTAGTGTGATCAAAAGTATAAGTGGAGTATCGATATACCGGGACAATCTCTTGAAACTATACAGTCAATGCGCATGCGCGAATTTTATCGGCTGCTCGGGCAGGCTGGCCACTCCGAGTTTCAGCTGTCAAACTCTGTTTCTGGCGGCCATATGGTTCATACGAATTTTTGAGGTTAGAATCTCAAACAGTCGAGGTAGTGACTCGGAAAGTTGATGCTAATGCTCTTCGAAAATTGGCTTTATTCGACTGAAATGCGAAATCTGTTTAAATGTTGGGTGCTTGGAAGAAACGCAGCAGGTAGGTGGGAACACTTTATTTGATCACTTTTATTATTTCGTACATTAGAAATAGCAGTGAAATTTTTTTCTATCAACAGGGGATACGGCCAAGATAATTACATCTCTAATATTCACTGTTATCTGCCTATTCAATTTATCACACGTACAAAGATCATCGCCACTTTTAAGCAACTAAGCAACTTTCTCACTCTCTTGTGATTTCAGGCGGTAATATTGAATTTTATCACTTTTGAAGATGAAACGTCAAACCGAGCGTTTAAGAAATTTAAATATCTCACTATCTGTAATAGAACTGTGAATCTTTTTTTTCTCGAAATCAGTTCAACAAAATTTACAATAGTCGATAGTCGATGTATTTTTTCCGATCAATAAATTATTGCTACCACTATTGAAAATATTCCAATGATCATCAGAGTTCATTTTGCAAATTTTCAATGCTGTTCGATTAAATAAATAAAGGGAACCTGATACTCTAATTGAAAATTCAACTTGTTGAGAATATACTTTCATTCCACATCCATAGAGAACGCGCTTTTACATATAAGTAGGTATGTATGAGTGCATGTGTGTGAGTCGTGCGCTGCTGCCATACTGTGTATAGGTCGTGCGTAACGAGTGCGCATGTCTCTCTATCAGTTGTCTGTGTTCTCGTGTATAGAGCGGTTACCTGTTAAACCACGCTCTCTAACAAGAACATAAGAGGCATGTAAGGCATGCTTTTCATTAAATAAAGTTTATTAAGGGGAGGTTCTAGTCCAGAGGCCCGAAAATGTGCGTAATTTCATGATTTTTTTTGAGAGTACATACGAATTTTTTTTAAAAAACTTTTGTGGCATTTATTTGTCTGTATTTCAAAAAGTTTACAAAATTTTTTCGAGTAAAACTAATATAAAATGGCAGCTCCAGCCCTCACTGACGACGGTCGTGCGCGGCGGTGGACAGTGTGCGCGGGGCACTCTACAGCCCTGCCAAGTGATCCGAAATGAAAAAACCAAAAAAAATCTTAAAGTAGATGAAATTTGGGGGGCCCTATGAATTTCCGATTTTCAAAAAAACCCTTTTTAGAAAAAATGGGTACCCTTTGAAAAAAAAACACCTTTTTTGCCTCTTTTTATTTGTTTTAACGTTAAAAAAAACAATACTCAACATTTTTTTTTTTGACAAAAAACGCTTTCTGAAGGCCCCCTAAATTGAATAAGCTTAAATTTGAGCCGCCAAACGTCGAAATCGGTCCAGTCGTTGAAGCGGAATCGCGCCCCGCGCGCAAAAAAAAGGTGTTTCGAGAAAAACGCGTTTAAAGTTTGACGAAGAAAAAATCGTATATAATGTTTTTTTTTTTTTTGACACTTACATCTAATCAGCTATTCCCGCACCATACAGGATTTCTTCCTCATGTTCAAGAAGCATGTTTTGCTGAACTTTGTTCCTGATTTTGTCAATTCTGGCCTTTTTCACCAACACTGATAGATTCGCCTCCGCTATTTTTCGGCCGACGCGCTCTCTTGTCTATACGCTATAACTCGTAAGATCAATTAGATAGGGAAATATCCTTTTGCCTACACATTTTTGAGACCTTAAGGATGAAAATAAAGCAATAAAAAAAATAAGTTTTTTTGGTCGATTTTGACTAGAACCTCCCCTTAAACAATAAAACAAATCTTCACCCACTTACTACCCTTTACATCAACATGGTAGCAGAGCGTTTCGGTTTGGATCCGAGAAAAAGTTTTCGTCGAAGAAAACACGTGGGTAGGTAAGTGAGGTTATGGAAAAAACTTTTGTGCGCAAAAAGTTAAAAGTTGAAAGTAAGGTAAAAATACTGGAAAAATCTGAAAAAGTAAATAGTGAAAATGTGGAAAAATAAACAAAAGTGAATAATAAATGTGTTTTTGTGCTCGATGCGAGTGGATTAAGCGAGTCGCATGTTCGTTGGTGCTAGAGCACGTTGTACAGTATCATCGCTAAATTAAGTAAAAGTAGAAAATATCGATAAATAACAAAAAATAAGTTACTAAAAAGAGTCAGTTTACGAAAAATTGATTGCAATTTGGTTGAAATTAACGTGATTCATACGGATTTTAGAAAAAAGTCACATGCTTTCGGAGTAAAGTGCATAGAGAGCACGTGGTGAAAAACTTTGAGGTTAAACACAGATAGCATGTACAGTATAAATGGACAGAATTATAAATACACTAAAATGGGTCAATAAAAGTGATATAAACGACGAAGAAGAATATTCGATGAGTACAGAAACTGGAAAAGTCGATACTAAAAGTGAAAACATACACAGTGATATAAAATAGCAAAACACTAGCGGAAATATAGTAAACAAAGAACAAGTTAAAGCAAGCACGAGTACAGACAGTAACACTAGTGTTAAAGTAAAAAGTGAACTAAACGAGACAAAAGTAATGTCTGAAAACATGAAGTTAGACGATTTTCGGATTCCGATTTTTGACGGAAGCGACTATAGTGCATGGAAATTTAGGCTGTTACTCTTACTAGAGTACAAAGAATGCAAGAATTCAGCAATACGTGAGAGAGACAACACGAAAGAGAAAGAAGATGACTGGAAAAAGCTTGATTTGAAAAGTAGAACAATTTTAGTTAGCTCCGTTTCGAACAAGCAGTTGGAATATCTAAGTGAATGCACTACAGCACTAGAGATGATGAATAAGTTAGATAGCCTGTACTCTAGTCAATCACCACAGTTACAGATATTAAGAAGAAACGCGTTAGATGACATGCGTCTAAAGAATTACAACAATGTGGAAGAGTTTTTTATCGAGTTCGAGAAAGCTTGCAATGAATTTAAAAAGGCGGGTGGTACTCTATCAGATGAAGAAAAAATAAGATATATCTTGAAAGCACTGCCAACCAGTTATGCGTATATTGGCGATTTTATTGACTTAGTTCCACAAGCACAAAAAACTGTTGAACTTGTCAAGTCAAAGATTATGGAAAAAAGTATGACCACACATAAGAGCGAGGAGAGGAGCAGCACAAACGCTTTTAGTGCGAAAGCTAATGCAAAATGCTATAAATGTGGAAAGCCCAGCCATTTTACGAAGGAGTGTTGGAGTGATCAACACCAAAATCAACGAGATTTTCCAAAGGAGCGCCAAGGATCATCGAGAGGACGCAATCCCAGGAGAGGACAACGAGGTCGTGGCAGAGGTCAGTATCGAGGAGGTCGACAAGGACAACAATCTTCCAGCAACGAGCAGCAGGATTCAGCACACAGTTCCTGTTCTGTGAAAGTGAAAGTGAATAACGTGAGTAAGAATGAAAATAGTGGAGAAAATGAGAGTGATGAAGTTCAGTGCTTACTCGATAGTGGTTGCACGGATCATATTGTTAACGATCCAAATTTGTTTGTAAACTGCGTAAATTTAAAAAACCGTATTGATGTTGGTCTCCCAGATGGTAAAATGCTTAAAGCGACGAAAATTGGTAATATGAAATTGATGTTTAAACTGTACAAGAAAATTTTAATAATGAATTAAAAAACATGTTCTATGTAAGAGATATATAAGCAAATTTACTAAGCATGTCAAAAATTGCAAAAAATAACAAAATGATTACGCATGGGAGTTATGTGAAAGTGTATAATGAACAACATGAATTAGAAGCTGTTGCGTGTGAGAGAGAAGGGTTGTATTACATGCAAAGTTATGTATGTAAGCATGATCACGATAAAATGTATCAAAAGAAAATGTGTGCGAATAGTATGAAAAGCACAACACAAAAAGAATTATGGCATAGAAAGCTTGGGCATGTAAGTTTCGGTTATCTTCATAAATTAGTGGAATTCAAACTAGCTGATGGCCTGCCATACCAACTTGAAAATGAGTATATGCAATGGGCTAATTGTAAGCAGAGTAAAATGACAAACATAAGCTTTAAAAATGATCGAACAAAGGCGAGGGAAATCTTAGGAATAATACACACAGATTTAAATGGGCTCCATCCAACCACCGGGTATAAAGGTGAAAAATATTTTCTCACCTTCATAGATGACTATAGCAAATGCACGAAAATTTATTGCATAAAGAGTAACGAGACCGCGGATTGCTTCATAGAGTTTATTAATTTAGTCCAAAATCAATTCGATAAATGTGTTAAGAAAATTAGATGTGACAGAGGGAGAGAATATTTAAACAATCGAATTTACAGTTTTGCTAAGAGTAAAGGAATAGCAATAGAAGTAACTCCAGCATACGTTCATGAACTGAACGGTGTAGCTGAGAGGCACAACAGATCCGCGATGGATATGGGTAGGTGTTTAGCTAGGGAAGCGAAAATAGCTAGGAAGTATTGGCCGGAAATTATGAAAACGGTCGCGTACTTAAAAAACAGTCCTTTAGCTAGTACTATAGAAAGAAAAACCCCTTTCGAGATAATTTTTGGAAAAAAACCTAACCTAGATAACATAAAGATGTATAGAAGTAGAGTTTTTGCTAGGATACCAGAAGTTAATAGAAATGGAAAATGGGACAATAAAGCAAAAATAGGTATATTGGTTGGATATAATCACGATCGCTATGGAGTCTTGATTAATGGAAAAGTAATTGATGTAACACATGTAGATATTGTGGAAAATGAGGATGATTTAATTTGCTTCGAAAATAAGAATAACGATAGGACAGAGAATGAAAATTATAATGGTGTAAGCTTAGAAAACGATACAAGTGATACATTACTGCCTAGGCCAATAATTGAAATTGAAAATGAAAAGAATGAGGTTAAAAACAAACAGAATGAGATTGAAAATATTGTAAGTAACGACGAAGAGGATGAAAATATGGAAAGAGTGAATGAGGAAATTTTGAGTACAAAGAGAGAATCACAAAGGAAAAAAGGTCCTGTAAATCGATACGGAAATCCGGTTGCACATTGTATATATTGTAATACTATTTTGAAAATTGAAAATTAGGCGAAATCAATATTAAAAATCTTTTATAAAGGCTGAATAGTAGAGTAAAATTTTAATTCATTTATAAGTATATCAAACATGAGCCGTCATTATGTTTAAAATTCATTCATTCATCCAATCCACAATTCATTCATGCATGTGTATATAGTTTAAAATAGTGTATATTGTTAAAATTGGTGGATATTGTTGAAATTATAAATAATTGTCAATAACTGTCTTTCGTCGAGGCACTATATTTTTTGATTTCACTTTTAATGTTCTTCGTTTTATATCGTCTCTCTTTAAAATTTGGCTTGGGTTTTCGAGTGTTTAATTATTAATTTGAAAGGTTTGTCCTCGTAGTTTAGATTTAATTTTTTATTCTCAGTTAGTCGACTTTCGATCAGTTACGATTTCGTTTCAGAGAGGGGAACCCCCGCACTTCCTTCCTCCTGGAGAGACCTCGACCAAGCAACCTTCCTTCTCAAATTTGTGACCAGATGCCCCACTCCCTGGGTCTAACCTAATCCGCTCGTGCCGTGTTCATTGCGCGGTTATATTTGGATCATTACAATGGGTACGTTCCACTAAACGCCCGCAACGCCATCGACCACGACCGCTGAAATTGTCGTTCCACTAACGTAAAAACGCCGCGGGCGTTGTAGGCAAATGTTATAGGTGGAACGCATATTTGAGCGCTGTGTGCTCATAATATGGCGGCATAGTGGAAACGCGCAGCTGTGGGGGTTGTGCGTAAATAGTTCGCATGGATTCGCGTGAATTTATAGTTGCGTTTTTGATGAAACGAATGAGAGATAATGACCACTATCAGTATTTTCAGCATCTTCCTGCTGCAATTCCACAACCGTTGCGGCCTTTTCTTGTAATGCACTATTCATTAGTGCCGTTGCAAAGTGTAAATGTGGAATAAAAAAACTCAGTTCGTTAGAAAATGTATTAGAAACGATGAAAATACATGACTGTTCATGAACACATCTATCGCAAGAAATAATTGGAATTGAATGAAACAATATCTCAAATAATTATTTATATTGATATTTAGAAAATATGATGAGTTCCATTTTTTTCAACAAATAGAATGACGCACACAACAAAAAGTTCTATTTGAGTTTAGGATAAGAAAAACGCAATTTTTTCCCAAACCAAAGTTATTCGATTGAAAATTATCTTTTATCTTCAAAATTAAGGGGCCACTAACCATTTTCGGCACGCCTCGCATCCTCCACTAACACTTTCACTTCCACTGCAATGTCAGTTTCAGGATTATACAAAGTTATTTGTCTCGTCGCCATTGTTGTTTTTTTCGAATTCCCGCCACGTTTTGGTGAGAGCCCATCCTGATCCACCAATATTTTGTGGGCGATGTGGGCGCGATGTGGTCGCGAACAGTGACGTCATCTATGACGTCGAACGATCGCTCGCGACGACCACGAGCCATAGGTGGAACGATACAGAGGGTGTTACAATCGTTGCGGGCGTTTAGTGGAACGTACCCAATATGTGAACCATGTAAATATAACTGTACCCGAAAGTGTTGAGGAAGCGATGAAATGCGAGGAAAGCGTGTACTGGAAAAGGGCGATGAATAATGAAATAAGAAAGTTAAATGAACACAAAACGTGGAAACTTGTTGAAAGACAAAAAGACGAAGAAATAATTGATACAAAATGGGTCTTTACTAAAAAAATGAATGGGAGGTTTAAGGCTAGGTTAGTAGCTCGCGGATTCAAACAAAAGAATACAATTGATGATGTTTATGCTCTGGTCGCGAGCAACCAAGCAATTAAATTTTTATTAGCTTATTGCGTACAAAATGAGTTATATATTGAGATAATAGACGTAGATTCTGCTTTTCTTTATGGTAATGTGATATCAGAAGTGTACATCGAACAACCGAAAAGTTTTAACGATGGTACAAATAAAGTATTAAAACTAGAAAAATCAATGTACGGTCTCAGTGAAAGTCCACGAGATTGGTACAAATGCTTTAGTGACTATATAGAAGGTTTAGGTTTTAAGAAAAACAATGTAGAGTCATATTTACATGGTACAGGTGAAAACAAAGTATACTTAATGAACTATGTTGATGATATAATTATTTGTTGCAAGAACAAAGAAAAGATAAAAAGTATTAAAAATGTAACTAGCAATAAGTTTAAGATTGAAGATATCAGTGAAATTAAAGAATATTTGGGTATAGAAGCTGATCATAATGTAACAAGAAATGAAATGAAACTATGCCAAACGAGATATATAGTCAAATTAGCTGAACAATATAACGTTTTGAACAGTAACTCTCATGACACTCCTATGGAGGTAAACTTACAGATTGATAAATCAGATGTTTGTAAAGAAAATATGCTGTACAGAAATCTCTTAGGAGCATTGCTATACATAAGCTCAGGTACAAGGCTAGACATTAGTTTTAGCGTTAACTATCTGAGCCGTTTCCAAAATTGTTATACTGAAACGCACTACAAGTATGCTAAAAGAATCTTGAAATATTTATATGATACAAAAGACTTGAAGTTGAGATACTGTAAAAATAATGAAAGCGAAGTTATCGATAGTTACGTTGATGCCGACTGGGCAGGTGACAAAATAGACAGGAAATCTACATCAGGTTACGCCATAAGACTGTATGGTAATTTGGTCTTTTGGAAGTCTAGAAAACAAAAATGTATAACTAAGGCGTCGACATACGCGGAATACGTAGCGCTATCAGAATTAACCTCGGAAATCAAGTATATGAATGAATTACTAAAAGTATTTAATATGAAATTAGAAAAGCCAATAAAATCTACGAGGATAATTCTGGCGCAATTAATATAGCTAATTATGGTTACTTGACGAAAAACTCGAAGCAGATAGAGATACATCACCACTATGTGCATGAATGCGTAAAAGAAAATTTAATTGAAGTTGTAAAAATTAACTCTGATGATAATGTAGCTGACATTTTTACAAAATCGTTAGGCAAGGAAAAGTTTATAAAATTCAGAGAAAAAATGAATCTCAAATAAGTATGTAGTGATGTGGTATGAAGGTAAGGTAGCGTGTTGAGAATACACCTTCATTCCACATCCATAGAGAACGCGCTAATACATATAAGTAGGTATGGATGAGTGCTTGTGTGTGAGTCGTGCGCTGCGGCCATGCTGTGTATAGGTCGTGCGTAACGAGTGCGCATGTCTCTCTATCAGTTGTCTGTGTTCTCGTGTATAGAGCGGTTACCTGTTAAACCACGCTCTCTACAAGAACATAAGAGGCATGTAAGGCATGCTTTTCATTGAATAAAGTTTATTAAACAATAAAACAAATCTTCACCGACTTACTACCGTTTACATCAACACAACTAATATTAGATTTATTAAAATGATTTCTGTATTTCATGTTTGTGCGGTTCGAAACAAAGAAAATCTAATCGGAAGCGTAGAACTCAGGAACGTAGATCACATCCTGTGAGACAAGTTGAAAATCAACTTTCTCAAAATGCGCCTTAACGTCACAATTAGCTTCAAGAACAATCACGTTTTAGAGTAATTTCAGAACATTATTACGAGGATATTGACTTATCGGATTCCCTTGATGTCCCTTGTTCCATCAAAATAAATAAATAACTAATTTTCAACGAACTTCATGAAGATTTTTTTCAAATAATGTAATCTGACACAATATCTTGTTCGTAGTCCTCCAAACATCACCTTGTAACAAGGATACTTGGAAAGAGTCCCTTTGTTGCAGGAACCATTATAAAATTCTTGGTTTTCAATTCGTGCTACTGAATAACTTCTGCGTTTCAGGTTCCATTCTCAATCTCAAAATGAGATTTCTTTTGCTCCAGACAATGCTAACATTAAATACAGAAATAATTTCGGTAAATGGATATTCACAAGAGTAGTATAGGGGCACTTTGGGGCGTCACAACAAACCCCACTCGCACCCCTCTCCGGCGCCAGCCCCTCGCCTAGGAGTGACTTTGGAGCGCCTTCCCCTTCCCCCGCCGCCTCTCGTCTAGGAGTGACTTTGTGACGCCATCCCCTTCCCCCGCCGCCCCTCGCCACGGAGCGAATTTTGGGACGCCATCCCCTTCCCCCGCCCCCCTCACCGGGGAGCGAATTTTGGGATGCCATCCCCTTCCCCCGCCTCCCCTCGCCAAGGAACAAATTTTGGGGCCCCTTCCCCCGCAGCCCCTCGTCTAGGAGGTATTTTATTCTAGAAGCTTCTCCGGACGACCACCCCTTTCCCGCAACCCCTTGCCGAGAAGCGGTTTTTCTGCCTCAAAGCTCCGCGGCTCGTCAGCCCTTCGCCCGCGACCCCCTCGCCAAGTGGTGAATATCGTGTGACGACCCCTTACCCCGGGTACCGTTGACAGCGAATCAGATTCCGGACTCTACGGGATGGCCTCTGGGCCTGTGCACCCTGACCATGGGACGATCTCTTTCCCCTTACCCTGGTGCCCCTGGCCGTGCGGCCGATTCTGGGGCCACCTACCCAGCTGGCCCCGCTACCTCCGTTCACGAAGCGAACTCTGTGACTTGGACGTTTGGGGTTACAGGTCCTCCACCCCGGCTCTCGTTCTTTCTCCATCCCTGCTCTCTGTGTCGGGTGCTCGTGTCACTGACCTTACCCAGCTGTCAGTGTTTATCCTAAGGTTTACGTGTGCTTGGAGAATATAGACCTGGTCAATCTCGCTCTCTTTCTTAATGCAAGACTATAGGCATACTTAGATGTACGAGGATCACGGCGGGTGGGTGAGGAAACAGAACTCAATGGTGGATTGCGTAGAAAATTCAAATCTCATCCTCGCGGGTTTATTCGGTTAACACAGGTGCAAATACATACATGGTTATTACAGATAACGAATAAATGATAATTACAATGTGCTTATAATTACACAAAATATGTTAGCAAGGATTTTTTTTTTCATTTACCGGCCTTATAATCAGCAACATTACAATTCTTAGAGGTACAACATTGAAGACAACTTATAGGATAAATGTGATTTGATTTGATGGTGTTAGTTTTGCGTTTTGTGACATGGGCTATTCGGTTGTGGAATAATTCTGCGATACGATCGTTTCTTTCGAGGTCAGGAGTAAATGTATTGAGAAACTCCCGCAGAGAAAAACCAGCAGCCATAAAGTGCATAAACGTAATACAAAATTTTCCACGTACATTAGAAGTGAGGCTTTGAAGCTGTCTGTCGTTCCAGTCGTATCGTCTGCAATTTCTTCGTAAAGTCCGCTTATGGTGAGGGACGAATGGTGGTAATCCGAAGCTGTCGAAGTGTGTACCGTGTCCCGAGGAATTGACGAAAAATGCCACCCAGTGGCTACCGGAGCGTGTGTGATCATCCGTGTTTGACACAAAGGCTGTCGGGCGTGTCCAGATGAGGGTCATCTGATCCGCTGCAAAAACCCCGGTCTTCCCGTTCGGAATTGCCGGCATCGCGCTACTTATCTGTAGACTGTCCCTTTTGTACCTCGTCTTCTTCTCCTTCTATATATCATAGATTCTTGGTGATCGGTCAATTAAGAAAACGTAATTTTAGTTGACGTTTCGACCCGGATATGGGCCCTCCTCAGAACGATTTATTTTAAAAAACTGTCAAAAATAACAAAAAAAAGAATTTTATAGTATAAATCATGGTACTAGAAGTAATCGGACCTAATTATCGTAGATGTAATACTGTTAGAGCTATTAAATATTGTTGATAGTAAGACCTTATGATTAATTGAGATAAGGATGTTTTTTGGTGTTATTTACCTTTCGAATTAAGTAAGTGTAACAAGACGTAGTCGAATTCACAATTACAATTGGTGGAAACAGTGTTCTTTTGAGTGACGGTAGACAATGTCAAACTTCAAGTTATTTTATATGTGGGAGTTAAAAGTTGGTAGTCATTAATTAAAAAGATTAAAGAACTATGTTTCTTCACAGTCAGTATGTCATAGTATTAAAAGGTAATTAAAGAATGTCATTTTAGCAATGAAATTAATTCACAGGTGTCAATTGAGTGGAGGTAGGCTCTTTATAATTAAGTTCTACATGTCTAACGAAAGATTGTTGGTTGAACCAATTGGATCAACAGGTGAGTAACGACTGATGGGAGAAAACAATATAATCCAGAGTGAAGGTGAACCTATTATAAACAATTATACAAAACAGAACAATAAATATTTTGTAAGAAAAGTTATGTAGAAAGGACTGTAAATGGAAACGAGATAATTTTTTTTAAAAAAATAAAAAATAAAAATAGTTAAGGTTAAACAATATTTGTTGTGTGGGCAGAGATTAGAGGTTTGTAAATATTGCTTAAATGTTCAACGTCTTGTCTGAGATTAACGGAATTGGTATGACCTACAATGTTGCACATTTCTAATAACAGTCTTCTATAGTAATTGTTTTCTTCACAAAGGATGTTTGTGTTGTCGTAATTAAATGTGTGCTGTTTATCGATACTATGTTTCGTTAGAGCTGTGTGCCGTTCTTCAATCTCATGTATGTTGCGTTGGTGTTCCTTAATTCTAGTATTGAGATGTCGACCCGTTTGACCTATGTAGACTTGATTGCAGTCATTGCATGGTATTTTATACACGACATTAGATCGTTTGCCTATGGGGATCTTGTCTTTGCCTGTATCAAAAACTAGTTGTAGGTCTTTTGAATTTTTTCCAACAAACTTTACATTATATTTAGCGAATAAACGATTAAGTGACTCAAATAGGCCAGCTACATATGGAATGGGGATATATGTAGTAGCAGGTCTATTGTTATCTTCAACGGAGGCGGAGTCAATATTATGGTCAAGTATGTTGTTGATGTAGGAGCGTCTCTTATTAATTTGTTGTTGTAATAGGCGATGAGGGTAATCATTCGATCTTAGTACATTGTATATGAGCGCCAGGTTTTTTTGTCGTGGAACTCTGTACTAGCTAATTTGATAGCTCTGTCAACAAGGTTACAGATGGTGCCTATTTTGAAGGACAAAGGATGATGAGAGTTAAAATCCAAGTATCTTTGTGACCATGTTTTTTTGTGAAACCAATCTGTCTTAATATTATTATTGCTGTGTATCAACAATACGTCTAGGAAACTGATGGCATTATTTTCTTCTGTTTCGATAGTGAATTGTATTCTAGGATGGTACCCATTAAAAATATTAAGAATGTGATGTATTTTTTCATTTGGAACAGCGGTAAGAATATCATCCACGTATCGAAAGTAGAACGGTAAATTAAAACCTAGATCGTTTATGCAAGAAGTTTCCAGGTCTTCCATGACGAGGTCTGACAAGATTGGGGAAAGTGGAGATCCCATAGGCAAACCAAATTGTTGTGCATAAGTCTCGTTATTAAATTTAAAAATTGCGGAGTCAAAACATATTATTAAGGCTTTTTTAAGTTCACTAAGGGGAATTGGGATCTTATTTTCTAAAGAATCCCAACGGTTGTTTATTGCACTCGGATTACTTCTGAGAACTATGGGCTTTATTCAAAACATCGAACATACACACGGGAAACCTACAGCTGGTTACTTACGGCGTTGGATTAGGACAGCTGAGAAAATGACAAGAATGAAGAATTATAGGATTTTCCTCCTACGCTGTAAGAAAGAAAGAATATTGCCTAAGCACCTAAATTTCTCTAAGACTACCTTAGAAAACATTAATTTCAATCTGTCAAAATCAATAACTAAAGCCAAACAACTCACAACCGAGTTCCAATTTTCTCTATTGAAGTTAGAAATCAATGATCTTCACATACATATCATCAATTCTGAAAGGACTATGATTAATCTCACTGAAAAAATTATCCTAAAACTTGGAAGTACTTTGGGAAACAAATTTTTTGAAACCCAACGTCGGATGCTTAACAACAAATTTATTGCTATAAAGAACAGGAATATTAACAAATTCACTAACTTACTTTCTCATAAAAAATCTTTGAACGAACAAAAAAACTCTTATTCAATTGGAAAAACTACCAAAAAAAAATTGGTTAATTAATCTAACTGATACACCTATTCCTGAAAATGTTACCGAAATAATACAATTAGGTCACAAATTCGGTCGCACATATAACAAACGTGATCTTCCAGTCTTCAACCTTATTTCCAATTTCGAAGAAAAAATTATTAGTTTTTCAAATGAGACAAGAAATCAAGCTAGATCCGATTTCACCAACCGTGTACTTGTTTTCCCTAAGTACTCCAAAAACAACACCAATAATATTGTCACTGATCAAAAAATTCGTGAGACCATGATTTTTAAAAAAAATAATCCTGAAATCATGATCCTAAAAGCTGACAAAGGTAATACGTCGGTTGCTATGTACAGAGACACGTATAATGAAAAAATGAGACAGCAGCTTTCTGACACTACTACGTATAGAATTACTAGATATGATTTGTGTAATTCCTTACAAAATAGGGTGAATAAGCTCTCTTTTAATTGGTTTACCTCAAAATTTATAACTAAAAATCTACATCGAAACATCTCTACGTACAATAGTGTTCCTCCACGCGCGTATGGGCTTCCAAAAATTCATAAAGAGGATGTCCCTTTAAGAATAATAGTCTCGTTTGTTAATAGCCCGACCTATACCTTAGCCAAAACTATCAATTCATGGCTCACCACCAATATCAAACCTCCCATCTCGAGAGTTAAGGATAGTTTTTTATTAGTTGATAAAATTAAGACATTGATTATCCCGGACAATTACACGTTAATATCTTTAGATGTAATTTCACTGTTTACTAATGTCCCTACAGATCTCGCTTTGCGTGCAATAAACAACCGTTGGGATTCTTTAGAAAATAAGATCCCAATTCCCCTTAGTGAACTTAAAAAAGCCTTAATAATATGTTTTGACTCCGCAATTTTTAAATTTAATAACGAGACTTATGCACAACAATTTGGTTTGCCTATGGGATCTCCACTTTCCCCAATCTTGTCAGACCTCGTCATGGAAGACCTGGAAACTTCTTGCATAAACGATCTAGGTTTTAATTTACCGTTCTACTTTCGATACGTGGATGATATTCTTACCGCTGTTCCAAATGAAAAAATACATCACATTCTTAATATTTTTAATGGGTACCATCCTAGAATACAATTCACTATCGAAACAGAAGAAAATAATGCCATCAGTTTCCTAGACGTATTGTTGATACACAGCAATAATAATATTAAGACAGATTGGTTTCACAAAAAAACATGGTCACAAAGATACTTGGATTTTAACTCTCATCATCCTTTGTCCTTCAAAATAGGCACCATCTGTAACCTTGTTGACAGAGCTATCAAATTAGCTAGTACAGAGTTCCACGACAAAAAAACCTGGCGCTCATATACAATGTACTAAGATCGAATGATTACCCTCATCGCCTATTACAACAACAAATTAATAAGAGACGCTCCTACATCAACAACATACTTGACCATAATATTGACTCCGCCTCCGTTGAAGATAACAATAGACCTGCTACTACATATATCCCCATTCCATATGTAGCTGGCCTATTTGAGCCACTTAATCGTTTATTCGCTAAATATAATGTAAAGTTTGTTGGAAAAAATTCAAAAGACCTACAACTAGTTTTTGATACAGGCAAAGACAAGATCCCCATAGGCAAACGATCTAATGTCGTGTATAAAATACCATGCAATGACTGCAATCAAGTCTACATAGGTCAAACGGGTCGACATCTCAATACTAGAATTAAGGAACACCAACGCAACATACATGAGATTGAAGAACGGCACACAGCTCTAACGAAACATAGTATCGATAAACAGCACACATTTAATTACGACAACACAAACATCCTTTGTGAAGAAAACAATTACTATAGAAGACTGTTATTAGAAATGTGCAACATTGTAGGTCATACCAATTCCGTTAATCTCAGACAAGACGTTGAACATTTAAGCAATATTTACAAACCTCTAATCTCTGCCCACACAACAAATATTGTTTAACCTTAACTATTTTTATTTTTTATTTTTTTAAAAAAAATTATCTCGTTTCCATTTACAGTCCTTTCTACATAACTTTTCTTACAAAATATTTATTGTTCTGTTTTGTATAATTGTTTATAATAGGTTCACCTTCACTCTGGATTATATTGTTTTCTCCCATCAGTCGTTACTCACCTGTTGATCCAATTGGTTCAACCAACAATCTTTCGTTAGACATGTAGAACTTAATTATAAAGAGCCTACCTCCACTCAATTGACACCTGTGAATTAATTTCATTGCTAAAATGACATTCTTTAATTACCTTTTAATACTATGACATACTGACTGTGAAGAAACATAGTTCTTTAATCTTTTTAATTAATGACTACCAACTTTTAACTCCCACATATAAAATAACTTGAAGTTTGACATTGTCTACCGTCACTCAAAAGAACACTGTTTCCACCAATTGTAATTGTGAATTCGACTACGTCTTGTTACACTTACTTAATTCGAAAGGTAAATAACACCAAAAAACATCCTTATCTCAATTAATCATAAGGTCTTACTATCAACAATATTTAATAGCTCTAACAGTATTACATCTACGATAATTAGGTCCGATTACTTCTAGTACCATGATTTATACTATAAAATTCTTTTTTTTGTTATTTTTGACAGTTTTTTAAAATAAATCGTTCTGAGGAGGGCCCATATCCGGGTCGAAACGTCAACTAAAATTACGTTTTCTTAATTGACCGATCACCAAGAATCTATAATATATTACATACGAGGTCGAGAATTCTTATTCATCACTTCTTCTCCTTCCTCTTCTTCTTCGCCCTCGTTATCGGAGATAATCATACCACTCGTAGAAGATTGTAAGGAGGTATGTGAGTCAATCGCAGTAGTAAGTATGTCGTAGGGAACGGTAACTTCGCCGTCTGACGTAGGCGCCGACGGATCAGGAGAGATTTTCAGTATAGCGACTGACTCTGGTATTACTGCTTGTAGCGTGAAATTTCTTTTTGGTACCTGCAGTGGCTGATTACTAGTCGAACTTTCCTCTCCGGTGATGTTGCGCTTACTGGCTGACAATGCTTCTGTATAATCGTATTTAGTTAGAATATTGTGATTGTTGATCCATTTCTTCAGTTTGAGTGCGTTGTTCATCGCACATTTGAAAAATTCCTTCTTCCTAACGCCGTGGAAGAAGCACCATACCGAAGACCGTTCCAGTTTGTCGAACGCCGGGCAATCGATGTCCTCTAAGTTGAATACTTGACGCGCGGTACTACTTTCAATATATTTACATTTATCGTGGCCACGGGCAAAAATTCGATGAGCGTTACGTGCGATTTCTCGGAGGTTAACGTCTAATTGAACCAGCGAGATATCACCTTCAAACCACTCGATGCCATGATGGTAGCAGGTTACGTAATTGTTCACGCCACGTTCTTTGAGCGGCAGATCCGTGAAGGGATATGACGGTTCTACTAACCAATGTGCCGAGTAGCGGTGATCGATGGTGACGACTGCCACTTCTTTCGGTATAAATTTACCATAGATATTTCGAAACCCTTGAATATCTATCACGTAATCCATACTTGAACTTGAAAGAATGTAGTCGAATGAATAGAGAGCTGGAAGAGCGAACCTGCAGTGACGTAGTTTAAATGCTGACTGGCTCGGCACCGTAGTTACGGGTGTTTATATACGGCCTTGTGTTACAATCCCCGTCTCAAGTTTTGTTTATCGGGTGTCTCCAACCGGTCTGTTGCTCCCCTTGAAGACGTTGGCGTGGTGTAGTCACAGTGTTCTCTCTCTCTCTCTCTCTCTCTAACGGAAATCACCACCTGGTATGTCATAGAAGCGGTCGTGATAGGAGGGGCGTGATCTCCCTCTCTTTCTTAGCCCGAAAAATTTGTAATGACCTGACGTGCAGCATCAACTTCAATAAGATTATCAAATTCAGCGTACACTAGGCAATTCACAGTTTCTTTCAGAGCATCGTCGAACCGCACTTCGACCCTGAGAGTTGCATGTTTGATGAGCGACCAGTGCGATGTACAGTTGGCCGAGAGATCGAGGTTTAGGTCAAAAGCCAATAGACAATTTCCTTTAGCGAACTGCTGCCGGTCGATACCGTTTCCTTCGTTCAGAAAATGAATCCCCGTACCGGAAAAGAGGGTGTGATAAGCGTCTACGTAGAGATCGTCTTTGCCAAAACTCATCTGTAGCGGCTTCGATGAGACTTGCACCCCGTCGACGTACAACGACAGGAAATTCAAAGAGTAGTTTTGAAAATTAACCGGATTGCGCTGTCTGTCGCCGTTGAAGGCTTCATTGCTGACAAAACCGATTATCACTCGTTTCGGTAGTTGTCCGAGTATGACATTGTCCAGTGTTTCTGCCTGTACTCCTGCGTGTATGGTGAAAGACTTCACCTCGACTCTGGTTACGGGATATTTTGCCGTACCTTTGGCTAGCGTCCGTGCGTGCGCCAGCAAGATTCCAGGGCTGTTCTTCATTCGGCGAACGAGCAGTGAAGTTTCCAGTATGTGCAGCTTGTGGCGATTTTCGGCTTCCATGATGCAAAAACTGTCTCTTGATCTTACAAGTCGAAGACGCAGTTCCACACCGTTAATTAAAAATTTGTCTTGATTAAATACATCACAGTGCACATGTCCAATCAGATCAACGGTGCGTGCATTGCTCATGATCCGTTTGCGTTCGATGAAACCCCGGTCAGCACCGACGGCGTCGGCGTCGTATACGAGTACATCCGATACTCCATCCTCGCTGTCGTACCATAGAGCCGAAGAAAGAAGGGATTTTTTGGCGGGCGGTGCGTAATTCAGTAGAGTCTCTATATATGCTCGATAGGCGTAAGAGTTGTTGGCTGGTGAGACTAGTTTTTGATTGAAGAATATATCGACTTGATTGAACATCGAGTGAAGCAGATTGTTTACCGGAGCGGCATGCGGAGTAGCCGCGTTGCCTTCGCCTGCCGGCGGGGTAGGAGCAGACGGTTGTAGCTTCACTCGTACGCTAAGCATAGTGTGTGCCAAGTCGATGTACTCATCACCGTTTCCAGGTACAACAAATTCAATCGGGGAATCGTCGGTTAGAAATGATACGGGCTTGTAGTGTACCCATTGACCATCCTCAATAGACGTCTGCGTTGATGGTAGAGAAAACAAATCCAGTTCCGACTTCATACACTCACCCGAGTGCGCGTGCAGGAAGGCCATTGTTGATGTTTAGATTGGAGACGAGCGGCGCGTGGGCTGACCAGGGTCCGAATATGTCTGTAAGGTCCCGTTTTTTACAACACCTTTTCCGCTTAGTTTTCTTGACGGTTCCGGCACGCTTGGGTATCTTGGCCGATGTTTTCTTTTTCGACCTTCGTCTAATTTTACTCGTAGTACCAGCTGCTCGGTGCGCGCCGACAAGTCTGTTGACGCGGGTAATGTTTTACTGACGCGCTAATCCGCCGGCTCGGCTTTCATAACTGCTGCCCTTCATGAGTTTATCAATTTTTTCTTCAGCAGCTCTTTTCAATTTGTGTCCTGATTCTATGAAACGACTCTTGACAGCCTGTTTGAACGGAGTGTCGTTTCTTACGTCTGTCATGACGTTCATCCCTGCACGTAGTGCTTCTCTTCCGACCGCGCGAGCACCACTGGACAGCAGAGGTAGTATTCGACGAAACAGGCCTCCCAAGAAGCTGCCGATTCCGTGCCCGCGTTGATGCAGTGCTCCTCGGTAAACCGTCTCTATGCCTTTACCGCCGAGCTGATTTTCGTAATGTTGCATGTAATGAGCCATGTCATACCTGGTATGTTTTCCCTCTCTCTCTCTTTTGCTGAGCGACTCCTGTGATTCCAGTCAATCACTGAACGCGTCTAAAATGCAGCGTTACCGTCAGTTTCCCGCTCGTGAATGGTGCTGGGCTACCGAATTGATCTCTTATTTCGATCTCGATGGTTTGAAAGTTCGTGAGCATCAGTGGTACGTAGTACAGTGGCGATAGTGTTGTCATCTCTGATTCGGCCTGTAAGGTATTGTCATTGCCGGATGTTTCAATGACTCGTAACAGCGGGGCGTAAACATCTCCAATGATACGTGGCTCCACCAGATCGCAATAAATAAACATCTGGCAGCCGGGGATCCTTGATGATTTGTTGGTTTCGGATACCTTGCAATCTGGTACCTCAACTGCACTTTCCCCAGTAGTATTGTAATACGTGACACAGGGTATCGTTTCATTTTTCACTGGCACCTACCCCTGAGGGTGTTTGAACGTGAGTGGATAAGGAATTTCGGCCAGCCCGACTTCCCAGTCTCCCGTTAGATGAATCTGACGCGGTAACTGGGTAATGTAACAGCACGTCCGATTCTCCGGAAAAAACTGCATCGAGCTGTTGCTCGGTAAAGTTAGGTAAAACTGATCCCAGGACATTTTGATTTTTTTTTGATGCACGAGTCGAACGGTGAACACTCAACAACTGAGAGACATGCTGTAATAGCACGCTATTTTATCATCTCCGTGTTTCCCCCTCCACACGCTGAAGTTCAGGGTCGTAGAACAAGCCATCGATTACTTCGCCGTTGAGATCTTCCAAGACGTACACTATCGGTGAACGTGCAAGCACTCGTAGGATCTTGAATAATTCTCCGCTCCAGTTTGCCGCGTAGCGTTTTTCGAATGTTCCCTTGGTTTTACTGAATCGTACAAAATCATTCGAATGGAATCTCGGTTTGCCATTTGGACACGGAGGATAACGCTTTTGCATGTGGGCACGTGCTGTAGCAGCATTGCGAAGCGTCACTTCCGACGGCGCCATGCCGATGCTCGAGTGAACTGTATTGTTGTAGGCTTGCACGATTTGTGGCAAAACATTGACGTAGCGTTGCGTCTTTTTATGCGTGAAGTAACGCCACAGGCGTTCTTTGAGTGTACGGTTGAATCGCTCCATGATGGCTGCTTTCACGTCGGGATTACGAGTAACACGATATCGCATTTCAGTGTCGCGAAGTATCTTCTAAAAAGCACTCCCGACAAATTCTTTACCTTTGTCCGTTTGCAGTAGGTCGGGTCTACGCGGCGTAGTGTGTAACACTTGCTCGAAATCTTTAGCAACAGTTGCGGCTGTCTTTCGTTACAGCGGGACGACCCATGCGTACTTGCTCAATACATCGATGACCACCAGGAGATAGCGAAAACCGTTGTTGCGGCTCTTCATAGAACTCAGGTCAGCCAGGTCAGCTTCCCATACGTCGTCTATGTTGGAAACGTTGTACCTAGCTCTCGGAAATTTCTCACCGAATCGCGAGAGTTGTTTTCGCGTGCAACATCTTCCAGAATTCGTGCTCCCGCGTAACCGGTAGCATGCGAGGGATTGTAATACGTTTCTTCAAGAAGAGTCGTCATTTTTTTTCAGCCGAAGTGTTTTCCAACCGGATTTTGCTCCGGTGGCGCGTTTGCGTAGAGCGTATCCTGCGTCGTGAGAACGGCTGGTTACGGGTGTAACGTTTGCGGAACTTCGTCGCTTCGTCGGGGAACTACTGGTGTGTGTCAATAGTTGTTGCGATGTTACCGTCGGTAGACCCGGAGCGTCGAATGTGCGTATGTGTTTCCAAAGCGTATCGTTCCCCACGTATTCTCGGGGTACGTTGCCAGGACTCGCAGCTACGGTGGGAGATATCATTGATTCTTCGGCTGTGTTTCCGTCTTCTTCTTCCTCCTCCTCCTCATCCTTCTTCTCCTTTTCCTCGAGAACGTCTAATTTCATGGGTTTGCACGTCGTTTGCAAAAAACAAATATCGTTGAAGTACCTGCTGATAGAGTTTCCATTTTTCTGCATCGTCTTTCGACGGTTTGTTCAAAATGTCCTTCATCTCGTTGTCGAGTCTTGAAAAGAGATCGGTGCGTGTGGTAGTTGTATTTCCAGGTGAAAGCGTAGCGGCTATACCCTCGCTGACGCGTTGTTGAAATCTCACCATACTCTCCATAGGAATTAAAACCATCTTCTTTGTACGTTCCATTTTGCTACTTGGAGAAGAGGCTGGAAGCTAAAGTCCCGAGTAACGCAGCGAGCAAGAGGGTGAGAACTCCGTTCCCACGTTGAACAAGGGAACGTTTCTTGGACTTCCAGGTACCCCGGTTGCTGGCCAACCGCCGTAATGTCTGTTTATGACGTGCCAGACGATTTTTGTGAATTCTGGACAGTGCTACGTTACCCTCCAAGGTATTCAATGCACACGCACAAATGGTCTTTACTAACGAATTGTCGGCCGTGCGTAGCAATGCTGATCTCTGCAACGGGTTCAATTTCTGCAGAGCGTGCAGCGCTACTGCGTTTGCTTTGGTGAAATCGGCACGAGCTCTGCGACCGGACGCGGTACGGCGTATTCGAGGCATCACAGCTGAACGACTGGAACCCGGTGCGAGCGTACCATTGGTGACCTTCATATCCTTTCGCGGAACGTAGACATAGTGATTATCGTCCGAAGGGAAGATGCTTGATCGGAAACGGCAATTCTCCGGAGTGGATTGCTCCAGGTCGAAAAGCAGATATCCGTGTGGCGCTGCGGTAGCGTGGTGATAGGCCTCTTGAAGAAACCTCGGATCTTCGGGATACACCTGTCTGGCAAGATGTTGAATTTGGGCACGATCCCGTGGATTTGTGAAGAAGACCATGTAGTTTGCGTTGAGGGAAATATCTCGTTGACCGTGGCCCTTGTGAAAGAGATTTTGTGTTATGTAGAAAACGCCGAGGGTCTTATAATGACAGACCTTGGTAAAAAGATCAACGATTACATTGTCTGAAGCCTCTCGTATCAGATCGTCGATTACCAAAAGTTTCGGTTTTTTGTCACCCTCGTAATCGGCGTGTTGCGGTAACCCCTCGCGGTACTATATACTCTTGTCCCCGTCGTACAACGGCTGCCATTCGTCAAAGTACCATATCATACGCCTGAATCTTGTGTCGCACATTGACGTTCCATGACGCAGAAAGTTCTTGACGAAATTTGATTGACCGCATCCTGACAGCCCGGCTACAATTGCCGAAAACGGATGTTTCCAATGCGTGTCCGTCATCGAACAAGAAGGAGAAGAAGAAGAAGAAGAAGAAGAATCCAGGGATGATGCGGGATCTATAAAAAATTGAAACAATTAAAAACACGTTCTTTTACTACGCTAGCTTGCTCGCGGCCGCGGCGGTGGCGGCGGCGGCGGCGGTCGCGGCGGCGGCGGCGGCGGCGGCGGCGGCTCTCCCTTCGTGCGCTGACCATGAGCTTATTCAAGCGCACGCGGAAGCGTAACCGCGCAGGTACGAGCTCATCAGCGCGGTCGCGGCCGAGCTGATTGTGCGTAAGGCGCGTACGCCATGAGCTTATTCGTACGCGTGCCCGCAGTGATATCAGCTTGAAAACAGCGCGCCCCGCCGCGGTTTACGAGATGAATTTTTACGAGCAATGCGAGATTTTTTCACAATTTTTCATGCGTAGGGTTTAAGCGTGGTACTAACCTTTATACAGTTTGGTGGGACACATACAAGAGAGTATCTGATGGGTTGGCCTGGCGTCTCGCCGGTTGGAATAACAGACGGTTGGGGTAAGAATCCCTTCGGTGTCCTCTGTCTGTCCGTCTATTTGTTCGTCTTTCTATCTATCTGTCGCTCAAACGCGCGCGTGGCTTGCCGTCCGGGTGTCTGTACTACCGCAGGGTGAAAAGACGGAAGCTGTGCTGTGCAACTGCTCAGAATCCGGGATCTTCGTCATCATCAAGTGCGATAACCGTAGGGCAGCGTATCGAAACTCGTGACGCAACAACGCCTTTTCACGTACACCGGTTTACACGTTTTGTGCTCGGAGCGCGTCACGACTGCGTGCAGTTCCGTTCGACGAAAGGCGCAATACTCCAAGGGAATGGGTGCAGCGGCTTCTACCACCATCCGCTTGATGGCCTTGAAGTTGATTTTCGAGCTCGTTGCGTGATTCAGTGATATGCCTTTCACCTAGCAAATTTCCACCTCTTCACCATTCGGACGTTTGATGATGAAAGCATAGAATTTTGGCCCTCCCGAGACGAAAGCGCGTATAAAACTCCCACGGCCGTAAGACGCCAACTCGTCCGTCAGGTCGCCAAGAAAGTTAACCGTGGGAGGTTCATACTCGTTTGGCCTTGGGAGGTTTCGGGTATAAATTACTGAATCGGTGTCGTAATAGAGCACGCGCCGATCAAGCTTCTCAAGGAACGAGAAGAGCTTCAGCCGAGCCTGGGCAGTGGTGTACGAGGCAATCACGACGTTTGCCAACGCTGACGGTTCAACGCTGTGTTGTGCGTGTGACCAACGCACGTACAACACTTCGTCGTTCACGGGCAGCAAACCGGACACCTCGACTTCAGGGTTGGTCAAAAGCTCGAGCAGCTGCTGACGCGTCTTTATAACGTCTGTTTTTACCAGATTCTCGCGTTGCCCGAACTTGCCCCAAAACGGATTTGAGCATGATTTGGAAACTGATCGCATGCCGGGATTCTTAGCAATACGGTCGCGATCTAGCCGTATACCCTCGACCCGCTCATACTCATCAAGGTAGCGCATTCGAGCCGGCTCGTCCTCGCATTCAGCAGGCCAGCCGCTTGCCTCTTGCTTAATCTTGAAGAAGGTGTCGATATAGCCGGCGAAATGCCCACCTTGACGAGTAGTCGGGTCAAACGATGTCACCGTATACGACCAGATCTCGCTTATGCTCCTGATCTTGTATCCCATTTCCACGGCTTTTTTTAATTCGATCGACACCCACGTGCCCTCGAATTCTCGCGCAGCTTCGTCATCATGTCTACACTCGTCCTGGTTCAAACTCTGACAACATGAGCGGCACAAGGCAAACATGAGTTTGTCATGCATGCGCACCGGCAAAACAGGGTGATAAAGATTGCGAGGCGGTGAAACTCGGCACTTGATGAGCCCCTCAACTCGCGTGATGTCGCAACCGCTCAACCCTGTCAAGAGCTCACACTCTTCTCCAACGTAGACCGTCGGGTGGCCAACAGGGAACCTTCCATTCTTACAGATGAACGGATACAACGAGCAAACATCGACGTATCGTATTTCCTCGTACGCGTTGCCCGTTGCATCTGTTTTCACCTTGTAGTATCGGGAAGCGTTCCCCGTTCGACCGCCGTAGAACGCATCACGCGGATTGAGTGCTTCGCTCGTGGCAGTGCCAGCGATCAGCGGGTGTGTTGCCACGTACTCCCTCATCTCCTCGTTCTCCCTCAAGCTCCGATCAAACTCGCATTCCCACTGTTCCGTCACGCGGTAACCCAATTCGCGCATACGGCTGATCTTTGCACGAGTTTCCTCGTAACGCCTATCCAACGTCTCGCCGTTGACGCTACGCCTATCGCGGTTGATTCGTCAACATCTACGACAGCCGTGCCAGAAACAACCGTGAAACTCGTAGATGTGTCGCGTACCGTCGCCCGCGACATGGTATCCGTCCACCTTGCGACCCGTCTCCGGAATCCGAAACTCACGTCCGTTTCCGGCATGTCTGATGTCAATACCCAGCTCGCGCTCTTTCACGACCAACCACTCCAGAGCCTTAAGAGACTGGGCATCGGCAAGACGATAGCCGCCCGGTGGCAGGATACCTATTCGCTCCGGTTGTAAAAAATTTTTACGGAACAGCACCGAACAAGCCGAGGCAATTGTCGTGCTCTCGGTAAAGGGACACACTCTGCCGCACTCCAGAAATATGTCCCTGAATGCTACGCGCGCACGTCGCAGAATATCCACGTCCGACCGACAGTACGACAACAATTCCAAGTCAAAGTCGAACAGATGGTCGTTCGCTACAGCCTCGTTGTACCATGAGTGAAACTCTGCTCGCGCATCGCTACTCATGGTATCCGGAGAGTAAAACTTCGCTGCGGGGAGCGGTCCTACGTAACCCACGTTTTCGGGGGTATGGAAAAGATGGGGGAATACACCTTTCACGGAAGTAGTCGGTAGTCCAAAAGCCTTCGGTAGCGCCGATAATGCCATAGGCATGTATGCTAAGGAATCTGGAAATCGGGTGTGACCCGCTCCAAGCATAATGATCTTACTGCCGCTTAGGATGACCTGCGGTGGGTTTCCATCCCGCTCAACCATATGCCGCGGCATGAATTGCGCGTCAAAACCTTTTGCATTGTGCGCAATGCATACGATGCGGGCAAAGTCCTGAACGGGCCGAGTAGCAAAGTCTACCAACTTCTTCACCGGTTCCCTCCTGAAAACGAACTCACGTACGAGCCCGAAAGCAAAACAGCCGTTCGATATATCGGGATCGTGGATACATTGCGTACACACTTGTTGCGCTACGCACAAGTTCGGCACATGTATGTTTGTCGTCGTGTCACCGTCTACCGTCTCGCATTGCTGCGTTTCGAAATCATAAAAAATGAAGATGTAACGTTTCGGTCTTGTGGCGTCTTTCAGCGGCGTCATCAAGCAGTAGTGATTGTACGGGCTGTTGCAGCGGCACGTGACGCAAAAACGAGTTTCACAAATGTGTGCCCTCCGCGAAAGATTTACGAATCGCTCGCAATTCCGGCATATACGCAGCGTTGCACAAACGGAGCGACGCGGACTGAAGGAGCCGATCCTGCGGTGGTACTCCAGACAACCGTTACCGCGGAACACGCGTCTGCAATCGGGACACTCGATTTTGCGAGACTCGCTGTTGCACGGTGGCGATGCGAGGCACTGTGGGCACTTGACGGAACATCGGTGTTCGTACCCGTTGTTAAATTTCCTATTGTAGGGTTGACAGAAAAAGGCCCCTGCTGCCGCCGCGGTTAAATTTACATTTGGGCAATAATGCTGTTCTTCGGGATAATACAGCAGATTCAATCGGTGCCTGACATCGCCTGTTCCGTTTGCTCTCACCACGGCAGTACCGTCGTAAAATGCCGCTTCGCCGGTACCTAGCCTCCCCAACTCGTACACTGTGATGAGGAATCCCTCGCGTACCAGATAGTTCTGGAACTGTGTGATTTCATGCACTGTGCACCCCGTTGGCGGAATCTCGACACCGGCGTTCGCAACAAGATTACGCGCTTCTGCACGCTGGAAACTGGACCTAGCGAATCTCACCATCTCGTAATGCTCGTGCAGAGAGCCACTGCGGTTCGGGCTTCTCTCGGCGTGAGCCTTGGCTACAACGAGGGCACGAGGTAAACACAACCCCTCACTGTTGACAATCTGCACGACGGATTTTTTAAGTACCCCCGCGTGCGTGATCAGCTTCGGCTTTCCGCGACCCTCTGGTACTCCAGCACTGTGTACCGTCACGGTGAAGACGCTGTCGACGCCAAACTCTGATGCGCTCTGGGCTACGCTGAAAACTAACTTCCAGAGGTCACTGTACCGCGAATCCCTCACCGACCGGAACGATAACCACGCAGGACCATGATTAAAACTCCCCGCGCTAAACGTGAAACCTATGTAGTCGCTACTCCGACACGTTGCTACGGCATACGCATGCAGATTTCTGAACGCGTCCTCCAGCCACTTCACCAGATTAACACCCGATTCAGGGGCCGCGATCTTCATTCGCAACTCACGCCCTGTGACCGCGAATTTACGAATGAATTTCGTTGATTCACCGATAACCGTGAAACGGTTACCCAGTGAATCAGCCCCGTCATCGGATGCCTGATTTGACTCCTTCTCGCTCGCAGCTTCACTCTCCAGCTCCGATTCTCTGCCCATGTTTCCAGAGTATGCACCCTCTGTCTCGTCGTCATCAGCATCGTCGTCGAATTCAAACGTCACGTCGGAAGCTGTCTGTGTCTCGTCATCGTCATCGGCATCGTCATCGTCTGACTCTAATGTCACGTCAGAATCGTAACTCGGAGCCCTCCGGGCCCTACCCCCACCGATCTGTATGCCCGAGGTACTGGCGCCCTCGTTCACGCGAAACGGTCCAACAGTTTGCATAAGGCCCCCTGTTGTACATATAAAACAAAAATAAGACTAAACTCCATGGTAAAGCCTCGTCAATCCGCAAGTATAGTTGAATTTCGCGGTTTTACTAGAAACGCACACCCTAGAGTATCCGCGTGATTAGTTCCCCTAAAAAATATCCTCGTCCATCGCCGGCGGTGTATAGCTCATCTGAGTGAATATTCCACACTCGGGCGTCTGCGGCCACGAGAATATTATCGCCTCATCCATTGGGGATATGGAATAATTGTCTCCTTCTTCTTCTGCTACCGCCGGCTCATGAGCATCGACCGGATCTAATTACCCGCCCCACGAGAGAAGAAATTTCTCGTGAGTTCATATCAGAATACCTGGTCTGCATTTTTGTTTTTAAGCTTTTCCTATATACCTTGAATTTCCAACACTTCTGACGGACCTGAACGTGACAACACTAAGGTCGACGCCTGTGATGAATCGATTTCTGCAACGGACACAATAACCTTCAGTACACGCGTGAAAGAAGATTTCTAGAACTCTTGGAACACCGCTCACGCACAACGTATTTACACATGGTTACTCCATGATATACGGCATATCCTACAGACAAATCATCTGGACTCACCGTCACGAGCTCCGACAGAAATCGGCTCCTCGGCGGTCCTATCGTTCACCATCGTCTCATTCACCCCTGTCTATTCTGCAAGCGCCAACTCTTCGCAGGCAACACAGCCCTCGAGAAGAGCTGCCTCGTTCTCGCTGGTATCATCCATCACGAATTCCAACACAAGGAAATTTTGATATACCACTCGCGCACAACGTATTTATACGCGACAACTCCCTGCTACGGCACAGCGTACGGACAATCATCCGGACTTACCGTCACGAGCGGTAGAAACCGGCTCCTCGGCGGGCCTCCCCAGCGCTACTCCTTGCGACGCAATCGCCTCATCGGCGACGTCGACGACGATATCGCAAAGAGCCGCCTTATTCTCCGCGGAGTCCTCCAGCATCGCGCGGAATTCTAACGGTTGGAAAACTTGATCTAAATTTTTCCATATTACATATTTTCTTTTATCTTTTTACCCCACTCTGAAGATCCGGTAATTCAAACTCCACACAAACGTACACTGCGCACAACACAAATATAGAGTTACCGGTTCGCTCGTTGTACTCAGCCATCAGCGCCCGAACAACGGCGAAGCGGGTGGCACCCCGCTGGCGAATCACACTCGCGGCTGCACTAAGGCACTCGTAACCCCGCAGCGCACCGGTGCTGTGGAGGTGCGCCAGGGTCCGTGCCCCGCAGACCGCCAGAAGCTGTCGCAAATGCCGAAGCAATTCCACATGTGATATGCGGAACAACAACTCCCGACGGAAAACAGGGCACACACGTACAAGACTCGCGTTAGCCCCCCTAGTCTGGCTAGCTGCCTTCACCACCGCGTAACGGAGATCGTTAATCGATTGCATTATTTTAAAAATATGGAAATAATTGAAACAGAGAGAATCTTTGTTTTCAGCAACACGGCGATTTTCTAACTGAGAAGATCTCCGGGCCCACAACTATTTATGAGTTCAACAGGTTGGGTGTTGTTTAGGCCAAATGCTATTACAATACGTTACCACCCCGCTTCTTGAGCTAAGTATACGAAATTTTACCATGGTCCGCTAACGTAAACCTTCCGCGGCGGTTCGCGGTGAGACACCCGCAGCCGGGCTGAAAATAAACCAAAGCCAGCCGGATCCAACGCGGAGGCTGCCTGCTACATACGGCAAAACACATCTATTGACAGCGATAATCATGGTTTTCTCATAATTAAACAAAGTTGTACAGCTGACGTCATTTATCCTGTTGAAAACTTGCATACCCTAAAGCCTACTTTGATTGACGGGCGAACGGGTATTCGTCGAGACATATGAAATTTAGAGATAAAATAGAAAACGATCCGATGGATTCACTCGCAATTCCTACCTCAAATCGTGGAGCTGATTCGGCGGTTGGTGATGGTTAGAAACAAGTGTATTTGAGGATAATGATAATACTCTTCTCATGCGACGTCTATGTATACCGCCATCGATAAACTGCAACTCTTTGTACCACCCTCAGAATAGGAAACGAGTTATAAACCTAATGCATACTGGACCTATGGAGATTGTAGACTCATCTTGCGACATCAAAATGATACAGCCGATGAGACCCCCTTTTGTATTCCTTCGTCCACTGAGGCATAACAATCAACATACCGTAAGAGTGTACGTTGGAAAAGCGGGGACCAGCCTACCGACCGACGCAAGGCCCAAACATTACAAGTATAACACGGTCCATGCTGTACACACCCACAGCTCTTCTCATCATCTTTTCTGTTTCAATGATTACGTATACATCCCTTGATAGACTGCAACTGTTTGCACCAGCCTCAGAAACGGAAACGAGATATAAACCTAATGCAGACCTACGGAGATTGTAGACTAATCTTGCGACAACGAAATGATACACCCGGTGAGGCCCCCTTCGTATTCCCGCGACGACCACTAAGGCATAACAAACAACATACCCCAAGTCTGTACGTTGGAAAAGCGGGGACCAGGCTACCGTCCGGCGCAAGGCCCAAACATTACGGGTATAATACGGTCCATGCTGTACACACCCACAACTTTTTTCATCATCTTTTCTGTTACAATGATTACATATACATCCCTTGATAGACTGAATCTGTTTGCACCAGCCTCAGAAACGGAAACGAGATATAAACCTAATGCAGACCTACGGAGATTGTAGACTAATCTTGCGACAACGAAATGATACACCCGGTGAGGCCCCCTTCGTATTCCCGCGACGACCACTAAGGCATAACAAACAACATACCCCAAGTCTGTACGTTGGAAAAGCGGGGACCAGGCTACCGTCCGGCGTAAGGCCCAAACATTACGGGTATAATACGGTCCATGCTGTACACACCCACAACTTTTCTCATCATCTTTTCTGTTACAATGATTACATATACATCCCTTGATAGACTGAATCTGTTTGCACCAGCCTCAGAAACAAAAACGAGATATAAACCTAATGCAGACCTACGGAGATTGTAGACTCATCTTGCGACAACGAAATGATACACCCGGTTAGGCCCCTTTGTATTTCCTCGTCGACCACTAAGCCATAACAAACAACATACCCTAAGGCTGTTCGGCGGAAAAGCGCGGGCCAGCCTACGAGCCGTCACAAGTCCCAAACATTACGTGTATAACATGAACCATGGTGTCTACACCCGTGACCCTTCCCATTATTTTCTTCTCTTGCAATGTCTACGTATACATACCTCGATAGACTGCAACTGTTTGCACCGACCATAGCACCGAATTCGAGCTGTAAACCTAATGCAAGTTTGATACAGGCCTATCGAGATCGTTGGGTTTTCTGGCGACATATTTACATCTGTCTTACTCCCCATCGTGGAAACGAAATATAATCAACGGCGTAAGCTTGATATAGTCTGGTAAGGAACGCCTGAATCATACGAGGCATTAGAATTTCGTTAATTCTTTTTAGTCACGCTGCAAACGCCGTTTTGTAGAGTGGGGGTTACACCCTCTATATTCAAGTGAAATACCAAAGAGAGTCAGTCATGCGACAACTACGGAAGAATCCTCACGTGAACTATGGCTACATCCAAATCTTCTGCACCAATTGGCAACGTGAATAAAATGTATAAAACATTTACGAAGGCTTTGAAAAAGACTGAGAAAAATCTGCTATTGTCGACAACGTATAGTCTAAATAATTCTTTTACAAAGAAAATAGTCATCGGTCTCGGTCTACGGCTCGACGATCAGTTTGAACCGGTCATCAAACTCGTCAACAACTCCTCCGGAGGCGTGCGTCTGACACCAGCGGCCTGGTCGCGACTCGCAGATGAGTTGGACAATATCTCCGAATACCTTGACATAGAAGGATACACTGATGCCCAATGGTATTTTGATTGGATTGAGCTTGGTGGCTGCAACGTCGAATTGTCAACAGCACATGGTGAGCGAGCCGTCAGATTCGAAATACCTACGGAATCCGAAGTCACCGAATCAGAAGTTAAGGAATCAGACTGCCCAGACACGGCCACCCAGGATGAGAACTTTCAGTCACCCGCCAAACGCCAGAAAGTGTATCAACATTGTAATGCAGAAATCCACATTCAACGGACTTAAAGCTATATTTGTGTGTGTCGACGAACGGCTACGAAGGCTTCAGCGTTTAGCCCATTCAGTTAACGAGTGCAAGAAATCATACGTCGCATACATAGCCGAGAAAGTGAATCTGACGCAGCTCAAGGAACCGAGTCTTCATCGAATCAGGCAAATAGCGGAGAAGGAATACGGCGCTGTCCTAGAACACATCGCGTCGTCAGCGAATCCTGCCTTTGCCGAGAATTACCTCAGTATTGTTCTCCTTGAAATTACGCGGCTGTTTCCATCATACCTCGCTGCTGACATCAAGCAGGCCATCGAAGAATTGAAGACCAAGGGTACCGTACAACTCAAAATTAATCAAGAGGAAATATCAGACAACGTATGTGTTACCCTGAGAATTTTTTCGTGCGAAGAGACTCGGATCAACACGGCTACACCCCGCCAAGCGAACGCAGATGCTGTAGATGAACCATTGTACGTGCCCGAAGAACAGCCTTATCCATGGGTGGTACTGTCTATACTCGTGATTGCTATAATTATTATAAGTATAGTGGCGATGTGGGGCGCTGTAACTATGACAAATAAAAACATCCTGCTCCAACAACAAGCAAACAAATAGTAATAACCACGTATGTATTTGCACCTGTGTTAACCGAATAAGCCTGCGAGGATGAGATTTGATTTTTCTACGCAATCCATCATTGAGTTCTGTTTCCTCACCCACCCGCCCTGATCCTCGTACATCTAAGTATGCCTATAGTCTTGCATTAAGAAAGAGAGAGAGAGTGACCAGGTCTATATTTTCCAAGCGCACGTAAACCTTAGGATAAACACTGACGGCTGGGTAAGGTCAGTGACACGAGCACCCGACACAGAGAGCAGGGATGGAGAAAGAACGAGAGCCGGGGTGGAGGACCTGTAACCCCAAACGTCCAAGTCACAGAGTTCGCTTCGTGAACGGCGGGAGCGAGGCCAGCTGGGTAGGTGGCCCGAGAATCGGCCGCACGGCCAGGGGCACCAGGGTAAGGGGAAAGAGATCGTCCCATGGTCAGGGTGCACAGGCCCAGAGGCCATCCTGTAGAGTCCGGAATCTGATTCGCGGTCAACGGTACCCGGGGTAAGGGGTCGTCACACGATATTCACCACTTGGCGAGGGGGTCGCGGGCGAAGGGCTGACGAGCCGCGGAGCTTCGAGGCGGAAAAACCGCTCCTTGGCAAGGGGTTGCGGGAAAGGGGTGGTCGTCCGGAGAAGCTTCTAGAATAAAATACTTCCTAGACGAGGGGCTGCGGGGGAAGGGGCCCCAAAATTTGTTCCTAGGCAAGGGGCGGCGGGGGAAGGGGATGGCGTCCCAAAATTCGCTCCCCGGCGAGGGGTGCGGGGAAAGGGGATGGCGTCCCAAAGTCACTCCTAGGCGAGGGGCGGCGGGGGAAGGGGATGGCGTTACAAAGTCACTCCTCGACGAGGGGCTGGCGCCGGAGAGGGGTGCGAGGGGGGTTGTTGTGACGCCCCAAAGTGCCCCTATACTACTCACAAGCTTTCAGTCTTAGCGTACGACCCTATAAAAAGTGTAAAATTGAATTTGGTTTTAAGTTATCGTGCAACTAGCTAGCCAGATGACACCGTCAACTAAGATTGAATTTAAAGACATTTTCAACGGAAGTTATTTAACAATTCTAGATTTAGATTGATTCGGTTTGCCTACCAAAATTCAACCCGACATTCTAATTGAAGACTTGAAAAACTATTTATCTGAATTTAATGCCAAAGAGAGTAAAAGTAAGCTGCGAAACAAGATACCAACTTAAATGGTATAAAGTTTGAAAAAAAATGCTGGTCAATAATAATGCTTGAATTACAATGGTGCACAGAATGATTCCTCGGTAGAATGATGAATTGGCAGCAACGGTTAAGTAACAAACTTATCGCTATTGGCTCGATCAAAGTAAAATGATGGGATATTCAGCCATTATGATCTGTAGTATATCCTGCTCTCCAATTTTGCCTCAACTGATGTTAAGAAGGTGGCGATGGCCTGATGAAATTCACTCTGGCACCTGATGTCTGACGGAACAACCAGGTTCGATGGTTATAATGATTGCACCGCTCGAGAAACCAGGATCCTTGCCACCTATACGTTTTGACCATCAGGTAAGGCATAATTTTCCTCGAGTTAATTAAAGTTCAAACTTCGAGCCTGCCGATCAAAAAAACGAATTTCATCATTGAATCCATGTTAAAATATTGTAATTGTCAAAGATCACCTGATTAGAAATTTACCTACATGCTTCCATGCCTGACAAATTCAGTCCCGCTGTGACAATGAATTATTTCGTACCTGCAAATATTAGAAGCTATTATTGTCAGACAGGATCTTTTGGTATTTTTGTATACAACTAATTTCCAATAAAATGCACAAAACATAATTCGTTAATGAGATGCATTTTTAGTTTCATGTGAATAAAGAATCTGTTTACAATAAACGTTGTTTTTACTCACCTACCTCTGTCCAGACTCTCACTTGTTAATGACATTTCACATTGAATTTCAGATTTTTTCTTTCAATAAATAACACCCATTTTGTGTATCATTTGATATTTGCTTTTCCGTTGGATTCTTTATTGCGTCGGTTGAATATTTTCCAATATCGACTAGGGTATTGCTGAACGATACTATTCTTCTTAGACAATTTACGCTACGTAAAAATGAACAGCAACATAATCTCAATACGCGGTTTTATGCGCCAGAGATTTATAGCTCTTGATTCTTGTTTCATTTTGTGTACGTTGGCCCCCTGCTTAACAGACGAAAAGATCGCCGCGACGCAATTCCACCGACCAATGAGATTGAATTATTTGGCGCATGCGCATAGACTGTGAAGTTTCTCGAGATTGTCCCGGTATGTTCACTCTCTTTGAGAGGTATTCCAATAGTGAAATTACCCATATATTACTCAATTATTTGGATGAATTGAACCACTGGAAAAATAAGGATATAACAACAGACGAACTCATATTATTCCAATTTATCTTTTTAATTTTCATAATTCTGTCTTTTGTATTTTGGCGAAAGTAAAAAACAATAATTGGCTACATTCTTTCGTGCAAAATTGCAGTAATCGCTAAGCCATCTTTGAATGGGCAGTCAACGAATTTACAGAATATTTCACTAACGTTAAAAAAGGCCACCTGTTGAAATCTTCGAACGTAAAAAATACCTAGTTTTGAAGATTCTACGGGCGATTTGTAAAGATTGCGCTTGTACTTACAAGTTGTTACAAGAGGAACACACGATTCTGTATTCTGACTATCTCTTTACCATAGGCCACTCCATTATTTGGATAGTTGAATGATATTTTGAATCTACTAGTTTCCAGGCTTTCGCATTTGAGAGAACCACCCACGCATTTCTATTTGGGAATACCTAATTTCTGGCTACTCATTTTACGAAATGAGTTCAGTTCTCTGAGGTGATTACTCAGTGCCAGCAATAGTGACGGTTTCCATCGAATAAATTCTTCAAAGTGGCCCAAACAATTTTCATAAACAAAAAAACTATATTTCTCCAACGAGGTAAATCTTTTAACATCATCCATTACGTGAAGCAGTAAATGTACGTTGTACGCAATGAAATGTGGTTCATATAATTTAGCACCCCGAGTCACGAATTTGCGTATGATGGTTTTCGCAATATTTCCGAATTTAGAGAACAAGTCCGCATGTGAAAGTATATAGACAGCAGCAGATAACAACAGTAAGTGCCGATACTTTTTCCGATATTACACATCTCGCATAATGACAGGGCCAGCGTACAACGAAAAGAATCGAAATTCTATTGCCTTCCACTGTTTTAGTTCTAGAAACCCCCTTCTAGGTGTTCGAGGAAATTCCACTGGTACATACTTAGCTAATCGTTTTATTCAACATTCTGTGATGAACATAATTTGGTTTAATAATTTGCTACCACGTGAACCCTGAAGCCAATATTTTACAAACAGTCTCTTAAATTAAAATTCCCAGGTTTATTGAATGTATTTGATGCAGAGGGAATTAAGGGACAAGTTTTATACGCAAAGCCAAAAGAGGGGAGCGACCTTTATGATGAGGATCGTGAAGATTATGTTATAAGAAGTAATTGTCTTTCCGTTTCTTAAATTTCGTTTTAGCTGGCAAACATGATTTACAATCTATACAGACAGCTTGAATTTTACATCTTTCACAAGCATCCTTCCCGAAATATACTACGCACATTTTCAACATAAATCTTCATACCTATCACGAACGAACTTTCATCAAGTATTTCGCGCTATTGAATTCAAAACCATTGTCGATCAAAGAGTTATCAAAGATAATGTCTCTTGGGTTAAATTTTGTAAATACAAAGGCAATGGCATCGGTTTACATATACCGTGGAAAACCCCAACGACAAATGGATTATCATCCATCAAGGAAATACTACGTCCCAAAACCAGCCAGAATGATGTTTCACTACTTTTGAAAGCGGGAATGCCATCAATAATAAAATCAACTTGCAATCTATCTCTAGGCTCTATTCAGGGCTAGATTCCTCCTTCGAGCTTACTTTTCAAATACTTTTCCAAATCAAAGTAATACATTTCACCGTTTTCCAAAATTGATTTTGGTGTTTGGAGAAGAGTTCTTGCACATCCTGGCAAGACAGAGTGTATTGGTTTTAATAGCACTAGCAATTCGTCCATTGCACTGTGTGTCATGTTATTCGTAGTTGCCCAGTTTTTTTAACTTTTCAGTAAATTATGTTCGTGATCCCGTTGTTCTTGGTTGCTATCTGAACATGCATAATTTTCGGAACTAATCGACGTCAACCCAGCACAATCTATATCAATTGTTATCCTACTTTCTCGATCTGTATCATCCCGATCTGTGTTTTCATTATCATTATTACTGTTAGAAATATGTAGAACATCGCCAATATCACTTATATTATCTTTAATATCTTCGGAAAAAATCTCATTGATATGAAAAGTAACATGAAATTGTAAATATATTATACAAGGCAGTCAGATGTAGAATTATTCTTTCTGGTCGTAAGTAATGCTTCACGAATATTTTTTTCTCTTTTTCGACGCAACTTTCTTTTACTTAAAATTTTTAAATAAAATGGCATTTTGTTAAAATATCAACAAATATACTCCGAATGAGAATAATACGATTGTAGGTACTTGTAATTATCCCTAATCTTTGTGAACTACTTTAAAAAAAAACCTATAAATACCTACTGAATACAACGGATTGATTTCCGTTTACAGCCACTCAAGACAAACAACTCATATGTAGTTCAATTGGATAAGAGTAATATCCGAAACGTATGTTTCAAATTAATAGTGTTCAAATCAAATCGAATTCATTTTATCTTACCTAAGTTAAAATGAATTCACCAAATGTATGGAACATAACTGAATTAGTGAGAATTAACTCAATAGATGAAAACCAATTTAAATCGATCTCAATTAGCAATAGGATTCGTGCCGAAATTATCGCTTTGCGAGCGAAAACTGTGAATCCAGAATATCGAAAAACCCTTTGAGCTCCGAAGTTATCGACATTTTGTTACGTCCCAGCCGATAATTGCGGTTGTACCCTCTCTGTATCGTAATCTACCGACGTGCAGTTACCATAAGAGAACACGCATGCTCATACCATAAGTATCGCTCTCAGACTTCAAATATGCATTCTTGCAACTAACTATCCTGTCAGCACTGCACCAATTGGCCTCTTCAAGACCAATCGTCTTGCATTGACGTACCTAAAAACCTATCAAGAGTCTCTTCCAGATCTCCCACAATTGAAGAACCTTACCGAACCAGAAAGATGCAAAAGAGAAACACATCAGACATCAAGAGTGAATAGAACTTGATTTATTGCAGAACCTATTTAGACTCCAGACCATTCAGAACCTTCGAACTTCGGTATAACTAACCAAGTGAATAACAACATTGTAAAACCAAATCTCGAAAATCGATTTCAATAACATCTTATTCTTAATAAATGTGTCCTTTAAATTAAAGTGTTGTATCAAAATAAATCGATTAATCATCAACAAATGAGCGTTACTGCAAAGTTTAGAAATATAGAAAATTTTATGACATTGGAAACACACGTCAGCGACCGACAATCGATATTTAATCTAATCTTCGTCACCGTCATGTGGTCCTCTGATATCGGACATCGCAGTACCAGGAAAAAAAGAACGTGGCACCATAGATCTTCGTATCATAGAACGTGGCTCCGTAGAATTTAGCACAAGAAAACGTGGCACCGCAGAACAGCTGTAACGCACCCGTCCCGCCCGTCGCTAAACCGTCGCTATCCGCCCACCTGTCCCGCCCATGACTACGAACGAAATCAGCGTTACTCACAAACCAAATTATACTTTGCGTAAAGTAAGTCAAAAAATGAGTTGCACTATCACATAGTGACTAATTCAACACCTATGGATATTAGCGGCCTACAGAGCACTAGCGCCACAACCCCAAATCAAACATTAGGGTTAAACAGTTTTGGATAAACTAGGGTACGTCCAATACTTTTCGACAGCCTGCGGGCTTGGGTCAGCGATTCGGCTGCTGATTTTTTTCAAGAAAGTAGGTTATAAAAAATAGACGATTCTCCAAATTTGAGCTTAATATAAGAAAATCTGGTGGCTATAGAAATTTTTGAAGTTTTTAATAATTAAATTTTTTAGTTATTTTCACGATTTTTTCATGGGCGCTCTATGGGACTTAAAGACTCGAATCAAACGGCATTCCCCTTCTCTAACCTTGTATTTTTAAGAAAACAATATTTTTCTACTCCAAAGCAAAATCCAGTTTGATTAGGAGCCTTTTCATGAACTACTATTTCAGCAAAATTTCGCATAACTTTGAAACGCTGCCAAGTCAAGAATTTTCTAAGTAGACGGCCAACCGAAGGCTCAAATTTTTCGTTTAGGTATACTTTATCACTACCTACACGAATTATTATTAATTACCACGTTCCTTTTTATATACGGTCTCGCAAAACTAACTGATTTCTGAAAAATCGCTGTTTTCGGATGAGAAGAAAAAAAAATATTGATCAAAATGAAAAACTAATTCAATATTCCGATAGCTGAGAAAAAAATAATTAGTTGAGAAGAAAAAAAAATTCTTCTACGATAATTTTTACCGGAGATATTCATTTGACAACTACCGTTCGACCGCCCGCTCTCGTATGCCCCCCACCGCGTCACCGCGCCACCGTTTCACGTTGCCGCGCTGCTGGAATGCGACGCCTCGCGTTTGCCTCGATTCACTAATTAATTTTGATAAAAATAGAGCTCAAATCAGAATGAAGAAATTCGTGGTTTACCCTTGAGGTATGGACGAGTTATAGTATTTTTTACAAATCTTAATATTATTAACATTGATGATAAATCGCAAATAAGTAAAACAAGTGGAACTCCGGTTCTAATAAAGATGAAGAGGTTTTTTTTTCTTCAATTTTCCGTCTCAAAAACAGAAATAACAATATTAAAAAATATTTTTCGTAAGTCAATAATTTCAGTAATAATCCTATTTGTTAAGTAAGATAAATTTTCTTTCCTTTTTTTTCGACCTTTGTCAATGGAAAAAAAATTTTTTCAATGGCATTAGTAATTTCCATATCTGTAAGTACTACGACAAATTTTTTTTGACGCTGTAACCCTATTATGTTCGATTCTATTGGTACCCAAAGTTTTTTCAAAAATCGCTATTTGTTGCCATAATGTACGAGATAATCGATTAATTTTTGGACTGGTTTTTGAAGCACTAATTTCACACGCGACATGTGAGTTTCGAAGGTTTAAATTTATAATTCAGCAAACTGGATTGAAATTGAAAAAAAAAAGAAATGGCTAGTTTTTTACATTTTGCGGCTAATCTAAAATTTATTTTCTGAATCAAAATTTCTTTTTCTTATACACGAGGTTAAGACTTACTACTTTTATATCAAAAATTTTTTCCTCTCGCCGATAGAAAAAAAATTAAAAATAAAAATTTGATTTTTTTTCAACATTTTTATAAACAATCAGCTATTAAATTGATATAGCGGCAAAATCAAGGGCTCATTGGTTGAGGTCAAATCTACCTACGAAAAAATCGGCGAACTTATTCTCGAAAAGAATAGGAGTCAGTCGATTACATGTCTTATTCGCCTGTACTATCAGAGATGAGTAGGGAGATCTCCAACGCTCGGCTTTTCGTGATACCAGCTAGGTTGGAGCGTCGACGTGACACCTAGGCGGCCATGCACCGAAGGTGGCCCACAATCGTGTATATATAGATATACTCGGTCGCTCGAGCAAGTGGTTGCCAATCGCATCCTTGTCCCCGCTCGCACAGATGTTTCCAGGAATGCAAGAATTGGGATTTTTTTTGTTTCAGTTATGAATGTCAGTGAATAAAAGTATCTCCAGATTTGATAAATTTTGGATTCAATTAGCGGACGCTGAAACAAAATAATTAACCATTCCCAGCCCGAAAACTATTTTTTTTTTAATAAATATTATTTTTTTATTGATATGAAAATATGTGATGCCTGGTGTTCTTGAATATTTGTACACGCAGTCTATGGAAAAATATACGAAGCCAGCTCGATAACATTTATGCAAAATGTGCAATGGGCAAGTGGTTGGGGAAAATTTTTTTTTTCTCGAACTGAATCTTCCAGAGAACCATCAGCGAATACCAAGCAAGCTCCATAAACATACCGAGCAAACGCGCGATCACGGACGTAGCTGTGGTGTGGCTGAGTGGATACCACATGAGGATGCATTTTCAATCACTGGTTTTTGCGCGAAGTTTTCCTGTATTTAACTTAATTACTGCTGCCTTTGCTATAATACTGCATTCAAGTCTTAAACAAAACACTACAAACTAAGTTAACCACTTAATGTAAAACAAAATGTTAGATTGAGCTTAAAATTTGAGCCGGAGTTACATAAACTAAGACAATACAAGTGCAACATTGTAAATATTGTACATTTATTGTTCATCTAAATAAATATGGTTTCCTCCTCAAAAAAAAAAAAAAAACATGAGGATGAAGTGATGCGGGACACGGGTTCGATTGCAGTTCACTCTTTTTTTTTTTTAATCCAATCCCGGCTTCTTTTTTTGTATTTTCGGAGAGAAAAAACAAATGAAAGAAAGAAAATTTCGAGAGCCGGTCGAATTTTTCCTTCTTTCCTTTTGCTTTTTTTTTACTGAACCCACCTTTTTTGTAGTGGGGGTAACCCAGAAGAGAACAAATAATTGAAACAATAAAATTCCGAGAGCGAATCGATTTGTTCCCCGTTTTTGGCGCCTCTTTTTTAATACAGAAAAGTTTTGACAGTAATGGAAAATAGAGATTACTAAAAACAAATGTATTGTTTTTTAATAACATTTCCATTCCTTAAGAATTTTGAGAGATGCGAGATCGGAATGACAAAATGATTTCAGTAGCAACAATGTATGGGCCCCTCTCCTTTTCTGATATTGGCAGCCAGTTAAGAGGCTTCACAGTGTTCAGTTTAGTGCCAGCAGCTCACGAGGTATCACGATGGTAAGTGAATTACATAATTATTTTACATGTATAGAAAAACCGGCAGGTTTGACGCTCGTCTATTTACTTTATAGATTAAGAAGAGTAAAAAAAGGCAAGGACCTGTAGTCGTATTTTATACTTTATTTAATTTTCCTTGAATTGTCAGACGTTTTTATTTTTGATTGTATAGGAAGAAGATGTGCGGGGAATTCCATTCTAGTGCCCAAGAATATAGTACACATTTTCGATCATTTTTTCTTTTTTTTTTTTTTTTTAGGAAAACATTTTCCTCAATTGCCAAATTTCCTTAATTTTTTGGTATTCAAATCGATTCTTAACAATTTTGCGCACAGTTGGGATTTCTTTGATTATTTCTTCCCTAATCCTGAGGATATTTCCTATCTGAGACCACCGTCAATAGGCGAGATTCCGGAGATCATAAAATTACCTTTTTTTCTAATTAGAAAGAAAATCACTGGCCAATAAGGCCACTAAGAGCTTGAAATGAAAATCTGAAAAAATTAGAGATGGTTTTTTATATTCGAAGCCATTAACGCAAAAAATCCGTTTAACGACCATCCTAATAGATATACATTGTATATGCAGCATTCCACGTCAAATTTGCAGCCCATGTACCTCACCCTCTTCGATTTTGATAATTCTTTAGTATGATGTTGCAACCACGGTTTCAATCGACTTGAAAAAGTGTCGGAATTTTTTGCAGATTTCTTTAGCCACCACTAAAATAGAAAAAAATTGAAAAACCAATTCCGAACACGCTTCTTTCAAAATTCTGAAAAAATTCATACTGACTTTATAATTGAAAATATGATTTGTAAGCACGACACGATAACGGGAGCTCAACTTGCTACTGAAATAATATTGTCGTTCCGATCTCGCATCTCTCAAAATTCTTAAGAAATGCTCGTCAAGACTGATATAAAATGGGCGTTTTTTTTTTTTAATAAGAAAAAGTTTTGACAGTAATGGAAAATAGAGATTACTAAAAACAAATGTATTGTTTTTTAATAACACCGGCTCGATTAAATTGTAAAAGGCTTATGGTTGAATAAACTTCAGATTTGGGTTCAGCGGGCCAAAATGCATGAAAATCATACTTGGTCTATAGTTCCATAAATTTTTTTCTTACCAAAACTGCTAATTTTTGGCAATTATTATGGTTTTTTGCAATTTACTGAAAATTTTTAAGGTGTACGGGCAAAACTGACTTCAGATTCGGATTCAGCGCGTCAAAATACATAAACATAGGTAGGTCCGGTCAAAAGTACAGATCACTTTTTTTTTTTGGGCCGGTGTTATTAAAGAACAATACATTTGTTTTTAGTAATCTCTATTTTCCATTACTGTCAAAACTTTTCTGTATTAAAAAAGAGGCGCCAAAAACGGGGAACAAATCGATTCGCTCTCGGAATTTTATTGTTTCAATTATTTGTTCTCTTCTGGGTTACCCCCACTACAAAAAAGGTGGGTTCAGTAAAAAAAAAGCAAAAGGAAAGAAGGAAAAATTCGACCGGCTCTCGAAATTTTCTTTCTTTCATTTGTTTTTTCTCTCCGAAAATACAAAAAAAGAAGCCGGGATTGGATTAAAAAAAAAAAAGAGTGAACTGCAATCGAACCCGTGTCCCGCATCACTTCATCCTCATGTTTTTTTTTTTTTTTTGAGGAGGAAACCATATTTATTTAGATGAACAATAAATGTACAATATTTACAATGTTGCACTTGTATTGTCTTAGTTTATGTAACTCCGGCTCAAATTTTAAGCTCAATCTAACATTTTGTTTTACATTAAGTGGTTAACTTAGTTTGTAGTGTTTTGTTTAAGACTTGAATGCAGTATTATAGCAAAGGCAGCAGTAATTAAGTTAAATACAGGAAAACTTCGCGCAAAAACCTGTGATTTAAAATGCATCCTCATGTTCAGCGTCCGCTAATTGAATCCAAAATTTATCAAATCTGGAGATACTTTTATTCACTGACATTCATAACTGAAACAAAAAAAATCCCAATTCTTGCATTCCTGGAAACATCTGTGCGAGCGGGGACAAGGATGCGATTGGCAACCACTTGCTCGAGCGACCGAGTATATCTATATATACACGATTGTGGGCCACCTTCGGTGCATGGTCGCCTAGGTGTCGGATCGGAAATGGGCCACCTTCGGTGCGTGGCCGCCTAGGTGTCACGTCGACGCTCCAACCTAGCTGGTATCACGAAAAGCCGAGCGTTGGAGATCTCCCTACTCGTCTCTGGTACTATTATCCTCATCCTTTGCCAACAATGCCACGTCATCTGCGTACGTCAATGCATGTACCTTCTTCGTTCCTGATAAATCTACTCCACCCCACCTTTCTCTAGTTCCTCCTCCGAGTCCGCTAGAAACAGTACGAATAACAATGGACTCAGTGGGCAGCCCTGCCATACTCCCTCTTCCGTCCAAAATTTTTCCCCACTCTCACCCTTCCCCACATTTCTGTTATCGCCTCCTTGCATCTTCTTACCAATCCTTCCCTCACGACTCACTTCTTCATGTCTTCCACTAACTTACCGCGGTCGACCGAGTCAAAAGCCGCCTTGAAATCCACATGCATTATTATCATTTCTCCTTCATTTTTAGCAATTTCCCTATTTATCAGATAATTTAGCACATATATGTTGTCTATCGTTCCCCTTCCTGCTCTAAATCCCGCCTGATTTTCCGGCAACAACTTTTTACTCTCAACCTCTTCCTTTACCCAGTGTGCCCACATATATTTTACACGCCGTCTGTGTTAACGTAACTCCTCTATATTCTTCTACACTTTTCCCTTCCCCCTTTTTCACTATTGGTACCACCACCCCTTCTTTCAAGTCCTCTGGCCACCCTTCTCCTCTCCATACCCTCTGGCATACTCCTCACAACTCCATTGTCATTTTTTACCCCCATACTTCCAAGCTTCATTAGGGATCCAATCCTCCCTCATCGCTTTATTATCTTTTAACTTTTTCACGATTTCTCCGACCTCTCGTAAAGTAATATCCCCCTCCTTCTCTCCCGTTGATTCCTCCTCTCCACTATTACCTTCTCTACTTCTGCTTTCTTTCACCTCTCCCAAAACTTCTCTAAAATGTAAATCCCATTCCTCCATCCTTATGTTCTTATTTATCCCCTTTCTTTTCTTTCTCCCTTCGTTTACCACCCCCAGATTTGTCCTTCTGTCCTTAGACTTCGTACCCAAGTTTCCCATTTCTCTTTCTCTTTCCTTTTTCCTTTTCACTTCACACAGTCTACTATATTATTTCCTCTTTTTCTCACAGTACACCTCCCTGTCTATTTTCCCGTCTCTAAACTGCTGCAAGGACTCCCTCAGACTTCTTTTTCCTTCCCTACACTCTTCATCCCACCATCCCGATACCTCTTTGCTCCTCACTTTTACCTTCTCCATTTCCCCGACAGCCTTTCTTACCCTCTCCTTTAGATTTTCCCACTCCACCTCTACACTTCCCTCTCTTCTAACCCCCTTTCTAAATTCCTCCTCACATTTCTGTGCCCCCTCCTCCATTTACACTTCTCTTCCTATACCCCCCCATCTTCCTGCCTTGCTCCTCCAACTTTTAGACCTCCTGACTTCTACCCCAACTACAACTGGCGTATGATCCGATTCAATCCTTTCCTCTACGCTCAACTCCACTATACTTTCTTTAATTCTTTCATCAATCAATACTAGATCTATAACTAAACATCCCCTCCCCCCTACAAATGTCCATGACCCTTCTTCATCCCCCTTCACACACCCATTCGCTTTTGCCCACCCTCTTTCATTGATGAATTTACATAACTCTTTACCTCCCTTATTCACTACTTTATCTTTCGACTTTCTACCCCCTTCGTCTTGTTTATTATATTT
>NC_060262.1:14894696-14909696 GCF_021901455.1 Neodiprion lecontei | reverse complement strand
AAATTGTAATTTGGAACATTTATACAATGAATTAGAAATAATTATGAAATTTAAAGAAATCATGCAGATAGATAAATTATTATTCATTCAATCTCATATTTTTAATTTTCATAAATTATTTATTCTTTAATTTGAGAAAAATAATTTGTTCAAATATATCATTTTGTGATTTATTCAATCATTTAACTTAATTACCTCCGTTTATATTCTATTATATTAATGTATAATATAAATATATATAAATATGTATATATATATTTGTGTGTGTGTATATATATATATATATATTATAATTTTTCATTTACTTCTGAAAAAAGAGAAATTTTTGAAAATTATATATAATTATCAGAAAAATCCTGTATATTTTTTAATTATCTGCTCACGTATCAATTAGAATAAAAATATTATTCATCAGAAAAATGCCATTTAATTTACTTTATGAACCGTAATTTGGAACATTTATACAATGGATTAGAACTCGTTATGAAATTCAAAGAAAACATACAGACAGATAAATTATTATTTATTTAATTTCATATTCTTAATTTTTAAAAATTAATTTTTTTTTAATTTGAGAAAAATAATTTATTTAAATAAATCATTTTTCATTTCAATCAATCATTTCACTCAATTACCTCCAATTATATTCTATTATATTATCGTATAATATAAATATATATAAATATATAAACATATATGTGTGTGTGTGTATATATATATATATATATCAGGGTGGTCCTTATTTTGGGTGTTGATGAATTTCGACAAGTGCGCCCCCTAGACACGTTCGAAATAAATGAACAAAAAATGTGTGCGAAAACGGAGCGCCGTAGTCCAATTAGAAGACGTGCCTCTAAGCTCGTTTTGTTTTTCATTTGAATAACATGGGATTTTTAGACTACTTCAATTATCATGTTTCAAAAAATTCCTTTCTTACATAAATCTGTTGTTCATTGGTACAACTACGCGTATATTTTTCCACAAGTCGTAATCACAACCTTTACGCCCCCCATCCCCCTGATATTATACACGATGGCAAATTGATCAACGTGAGAATACCTCTTTTTAGCCGCTTGGTGCTTGACAGTATTTTACCAATTGAAAGGCGGTCTTATTTACGTCATAAGTTTGTAAAAAAAAATAATTGTATATGTGGGAAAAAATATGTATTTCAATTAGTGTATTTAAAAACACATCGTTTATACTTTATACTTTTTTGAAAAGAAATAATTAAAATTAAAATGTTTTGATCGCCGTCTGTTTTTCTGGATTCGGAAAGATTTTACGATATTCCGAGATCCATGAACAACAGATTTATGTGAAAAAAGAATTTTTTGCGTTCATGGGGACAACTCAAAAACATAATGACTGAAGTAGTCTGGAAATCCCATGTTATTCAAATGAAGACCAAAACGAGCTTATAGGCACGTCTTCTAATTGGACTACAGCGCTCCGTTTTCGCACACATTTTTTTTAATTTATTTCAAACGTGTCTAGAGGGCGCACTTATCGGAATTCGTCAACACCCCAAATAAGGACCACCTCAATATATATATATATATATTATAATTTTTCATTCACTCTTAAAAGAAGAGAAATTCAAAAAAAAAAAATTTTTTCACGTTATTTAAATTTTGTAAAATTATATATAATTATTAGAAAGATCCTATATATTTTTTTATTATCTGCTTAAATATTAATTTGAATGAAAATATTATTCTTTAGAAAAATCCCCTTTAATTTACTTTATAAATTGTAATTTGGAACATTTATACAATGAACTAGAAATAATCAGAAATTTACCAAAAACATACAGATAGATAGATTATTATTTACTCAATTTCAAATTTTTAATTTCCAAAAATTAACTATTCTTTAATTTAGGGAAAATAATTTATTGAAATAAATCATTTTTCATTTTATTAAATCATTTAACTCAATTACCTCCGTTTATATTCCATTATATTATGTATGATTTGAATATAGATGAATATATATATATATATATATATATGTGTGTGTGTGTGTGTGTATATATATATATATATATATTATAATTTTTCATTGACTCCTAAAAAAATGGTAATTTTTGAAAAAAAAGAATTTTTTTACGTTATTTAAATTTTTTAAAATTATATATAATTATTAGAAAGATCCTATATAGTTTTTAATTATCTGCTAACGTATTAATTAGAATAAAAATATTATCCATTAGAAAAATGCCATTTCATTTTCTTTATAAATTGTAATTTCCAACATTTATACAATGAATTAGTAATAATTATAAAATTTAAAGAAAACATACAGATCAATAGATTATTATTTATTTAATTTCACATTTTTAATTTTTATAAATTATTTATTCTCTAATTTGAGAGAAATAATTTGTTTAGATAAATCATTTTTTATTTTATTGAATCATTTAACTTAGTTACCTTCATTTATATTCTATTATATGGATGTGTAATATAAATATATGTAAATATATATATATATATATATATATATATAAATATATATGTGGAAATTATAATTTTCAATTTACTTTTAAAAAGAGGGAAATCAAAAAAAAAAAATTTTTTTTCACATTATTTCAATTTTTTAAAATTATGTATAATTATTAGGAAAATCCTAAATATTTCTAATTATCCGCTTATTTTTTATTCTATTTCATTTTTTCATGATTTCTTTCATTCATAATCATTTTTCATTTTATTACATGATTTACCTTAATTACCTTCATTTACATTCTATTATATGAATGTATAATATAAATATATGTGAATAAATATATGTATATACATATATATATAAATATATATACTGATATTATAATTTCCAATTTACTTTTAAAAAGAGGGAAATTGAAAAAAAAAAAATTTTTTCACATTATTTCAATTTTTTAAAATTATGTATAATTATCAGGAAAATCCTAAATATTTTTAATCATCCGCTTATTTTTTATTCTATTTCATTGTTTTATAATTTGTTCCATTTATAATCATTCTTCATTCTATTACATGATTTACCTTAATTACCTTCATTTATCTTCCATTATATGGATGTATAATATTAATATATGTAAATAAATATATATATATATATATATATATATATATATATATATATATATATAAATATATATATGTATATTATAATTTTCAATTTACTTTTAACAAGAGGGAAATTGAAAAAAAAAAAATTTTTTTTCACATTATATAAATTTTTTAAAATCAAGTACAATTATTAGGAAAATCCTAAATATTTCTAATTATACGCTTATTTTGTATTCTATTTAATTTTTCTATAATTTCTCTCATTCATAATCATTTTTCATTTTATTACATTATTTACCTTAATTACCTGCATTTATATTCCATTCTATGGATGTATATTATGAATGTATGTAAAAAAATATGTGTATATATGTATATATGTATATATTTATATGAATATATATATGAATATTATAATTTTCAATTTACTTTTAAAAAGAGGGAAATTGATAAAAAAAAAATTTTCCCCACAATATTTCAATTTTTTAAAATTATGTATAATTATTAAAAAAATCGGTAATATTTTTGATTATTCGCTTATTTTTCATTTTATTTCATTTTTTTATAATTTTTTCCATTCACAATTATTTTTCATTTTATTACATTATTTACCTCAACTTCCTTCATTGATATTCTATTATATTAATGTATAATATAAATATATATAAATATATATATACATATATATATATATATATATATATATATATAAATATATATATGTATATTATAATTTTCAATTTACTTTCAAAACGAGGGAAATTGAAAAAAAAAAAATTCTTCTCACATTATTCTAATGTTTTAAAAATATGTGTAATTATTAAAAAAATCCTGAATATTTTTAATTACCCGCTTATTTTTTATTTCATTACATTTTGAATCATTTTTTTTATTCATAATCATTTTTATTTAATCGCATTTTTTACCTAATGACCTTCTTTTATATTCTATTATATAAATGTGAAATATAAATATATATAAATTATTATACATATATATAAATATATACGTGTGTGTCTATATATATGTATGCATATTATAATTTGCGATTCACTTCTAAAAAAAGGGAAATTGAAAAAAAATTTTTTTTCACATCATTTCAATCTTTTAAAAATATGTATAATTATTGGAAGAATCCTAAATATTCTTAATTATCGGCTTTTTTTTCTATTTTATCTCGTTTTTCAATCATTTTTTTTATATTTATAATCATTTTTCATTTTATCTCATTTTTTACGCAAAATATATATATGTATATTCTAATTTTCAATTTACTTTTAAAAAAAGGGAAATTTAAAAAAAAAATTTATATTTACATTATTTTAATTTTTTTAAAACATGTATAATTATTGGAAAAATCCCTAATATTTTTGATTATCGTCTTATTTTTTATTTTATTTCATTTTTTTATAATTTTTTCCATTCACAGTCATTTTTTATTTTATTACATTATTTACCTCCATTACCTCCATCTATATTCTATTATGATAATGTATAATATAAATATATATAAATATATATACACATATATATGTATATATATATACATACATATATATATATATCCTTCCTAATATACATAAAATTCACGTGTCACAGTGTTTGTCACCAAACTCCTCCAAAACGGCTGAACCGATTTCAATGAAATTTTGCATACACATTCGGTAGGTCTGAGAATAGGTTTATAACTTTTTTCATACTTCTTAGTGCTATTGTTTAATAAATATTCTTCATTTAATAATTTTTGGCATCGGTCGATAACTGCACAAGTGATAATTGCTCATCACCGGCTGATACCAGTTTAGCCCGCCAGGTGTCGCTGCTTAATTTAATAATTTTTGGCATCGGTCGATAATTAGCCCACCAGGTGTCGCTGCTAGGAGACTCATACACATTCGGTAGGTAATTTGTAAATGGAAAATAAATAATAAACGAAAATACACAAATAATTAATTAATATACTGCTTTTCATCATTAACTAATTGGATTTCTTCGATTTAAGTGTTTAGTACAATGCCGCAAGACGCAGAGGAGCTTCTATAGCCCGTCACACACCTAGATCTGCAAGCAGGCGAAATACAAGAGCCCTAAGAACAGAAGACCAAATCCAGCAAGATAACACTCATGTGCGTGAGAACATGGCGCGATTGCGTCAAGCTGAATCAGAAGATGTACGAGCTGAACGAAATGAACGAAGAAGATTAGAACAAAGGCAATCGCGTCGTCTTATAGTTGGCAGATGCAGAGCGAATGAACAACAGCGCCAACAGGTGCATCGATTATTTACATCTAATTCATTCCTACGTCTAGCATTCGAGTATGAGCACGATATTCAATATTATGCTCATTCAAAAGCGGTAATTGGTGCTATGGACAAGGAATGTCCGCATTGTCATGCTCTTAAGTTTAAAACTGAGCCACCTCGAATGTGTTGTTCTTCAGGAAAGGTGCAATTACCTGCAATTGAGACACCACCTGAACCATTGAACGGTTTACTTATCGGCACGGATCCAGATTCTAATCTATTCCTAAAGTCAATTCGAACATTTAATTCATGTTTTCAAATGACATCGTTCGGAGCAACAGAAATAATTAGAAATAATGCTATCAATGGTCAGCAATTTAATTCAACATTCAAAATCAAAGGCCAAATTTATCATAAAGTGGGCTCATTGCTGCCAATGCCAAACGGATCACCTAAATTTTTACAAATTTACTTTATGGGCGGTGAGGATGCACGTGTAGATGCACGTTGTGGCTATAATAACCTCGATTCATTTTTTGCCAGACGCATCGTCAGTGACCTGGATTCCCTATTGAATGAGCACAATGAATTGTTGAAAATATTCAAATCACACATGCACAAATTACAAAGTGATAATCACGCTATTGTCATCAATCCGGATAAAACACCTGCTGGAGAGCATATTCGTAGATTTAATGCACCTGTTCTTGATGATGTCGCTGGAATCATGGTTGGCGATCGTACAGCTAAACGAGAAATAGTGATTCGTAGAAGAAATAATAATCTACAGTTCATTGCTGATACACACCGTTCATATGACGCTCTCCAATATCCGCTAATGTTCTGGAAGGGACAAGACGGGTATTGCATAAATATTAAACAGCGAAATCCCGCAACAGGTGCCGAAACGAACAAGAATGTTAGTTCGAAGGACTATTATGCGTATCGGTTGATGATTAGACGTGATCAGGACAACGTTATTCTACGATGTCGTGAGCTTTGTCAACAATTCATGGTCGACATGTATGTAAAGATAGAGAGCGAACGATTACGATACTTGCGATTTAATCAAGAAAAGCTGCGTGCGGAAGAATACATTCACCTGCGAGACGCTATTGTCAACAACGCCGATGCCGCTCAAATCGGTAATTCTGTCATTCTACCATCATCATACATCGGCAGCCCACGTCATATGCAAGAATACATACAGGATGCTCTGACTTACGTGCGCGAATATGGGCGGCCGTGTTTATTTATCACGTTCACATGTAATCCAAAATGGCCGGAGATTACATCTTTACTATTGCCTGGCCAAAATGCAGTACATCGTCATGACATTACAGCACGTGTGTTCAGACAAAAATTGAAGTCTTTGATAAATTTCATTACAAAACTACATGTATTCGGTCCCACACGTTGCTGGATGTATTCCGTTGAATGGCAAAAGCGGGGATTACCTCATGACCACATTTTGGTTTGGTTAATCGATAAAATACGACCTGAAGAAATCGACAGTATAATTTCTGCGGAAATTCCAGATCCGTCTACTGATCAAATGCTGTTTGATATTGTTACAGCAAACATGATTCATGGCCCATGCGGCAATCTGAATCGTACATCGCCTTGCATGGTAGATGGAAAATGTACCAAAAGTTATCCGAAAAATTTCACGAACGATACGATCACAAATGTTGACGGATACCCCATATATCGTCGAAGAAGTTCCGATAATGGCGGGCAATCATTTGTTAAAAATATAAACAGAGTAGAAATTGACATTGATAACCGTTGGGTGGTCCCATATTCGCCTCTGCTGAGCAAAACATTCAATGCTCATATTAATGTTGAGTTCTGCAGTTCAGTAAAGAGCATCAAATACATTTGCAAGTATGTCAATAAAGGCAGCGATATGGCTGTATTTCGAGTTGACAATATCAATGCGAATGCTCCTCCGGTGAATACTAACGATGAAATAACGCTTTACCAAATTGGTCGGTACGTCAGCTCCAATGAAGCCGGTTGGCGTATCTTTGGTTTCCCAATTCATGAACGGGATCCAGCAGTTATTCATTTGGCCGTCCATCTTGAAAACGGCCAGCGCGTATATTTCACGACCGAGACAGCGATCGATCGTGCTATAAATCCACCAAAAACAACACTCACTGAATTTTTTGAATTGTGCAATCGTGCGGATGTTTTTGGTGCGTTTGCACGGACATTGCTGTATTCAGAAATACCACGCTATTTCACATGGGCTCCAACAAAAAAATGGATGCCCCGCAAGCAAGGCACGCCGATTGATGGATATCCCGGTTTATTCAAATCAAACACCTTGGGGCGAGTATTTACAGTCAATCCAAGGCAGACTGAGTGCTTTTATCTTCGCCTGTTATTGGTTAATGTCATCGGGCCATTGTCATTTCAAGATATACGGAAAGTGGATGGACAACAGTATCCAACGTATAAAGATGCATGCCATGCACTCGGCTTGCTGGAAGACGACAACCAGTGGGAATGTATGCTTGCTGAAGCGGGATTGAACTGTGCAGCAAAACAAATTCGTCTACTATTCGCTATAGTGTTGACTACATGTTTCCCGACCCGAGCAGAGACATTATGGGACAATCACAAAGATTCAATGACTGATGATATATTGCATCAACATCGTACACGGTGCAACGATCTAACGATAGTTTTCAGTGACGCTATGTACAATGAAGCATTGATTGCTATTGAGGATCTTTGCATTACCATTGCCAACTTACCACTCAGTCATTTCGGTATGCATTCACCAAATCGAAATGCATCTGATTTAATGAACACTGAATTGAATCGTGAACTACAATACAATACTGCAGAAATGGCAGCGATTGTTGCTCGCAATGTCCCACTAATGAATGAAGAACAAAAAACAATTTACGACCGCATCATGCTCGCAGTTTCGGCAGGACAAGGTGGTTTCTTTTTTTTGGATGCACCAGGTGGAACTGGCAAAACATTCCTTATTTCGCTAATTCTCGCCGAAATACGATCAAATAATGGCATTGCATTGGCTGTTGCATCATCTGGCATTGCGGCAACTTTATTGGATGGAGGCAGAACAGCTCATTCAGTATTTATACTGCCGCTAAATATTCAAAACAACCCAGACGCAGTGTGCAATATAAAAAAACAATCATCCATGGCCACAGTGCTTAAACGTTGTAAAATTATCATCTGGGATGAATGCACTATGGCGCACAAACATTCGCTTGAGGCGTTGAACAGGTCATTGAAAGATATAAAAAACAACGACAAACTATTCGGCGGCACTCTGTTACTCCTTTCAGGTGATTTCAGACAAACACTTACCGTTATTCCACGTTCAACATACGCTGATGAAATCAACGCGTGCTTAAAATCATCGCCACTGTGGCGTAATGTTGAAAAAGTACAACTGAAAGTAAATATGCGCGTTCAAATGCTTCAAGATCCATCCGCTGAAACATTTTCAAAACAACTGTTAGATATCGGCGATGGGAAAGTTGCTAGAGATGAAAGTGGGTGCATAAAATTACAGGCTGATTTCTGCACAGTCATTGATTCGCAAGATGCTCTCGTTGACCAGATATTTCCCGATGTACGCAGACAATACGCAAATCATGGGTGGCTGGCAGAGAGAGCAATTTTAGCAGCAAAAAATGTGGACGTCAACGAATTGATTCTTAAGATTCAACATTTGTTACCAGGAGAATTGGTGTCATACAAATCTATTGATACAGTTTGCGATGACACCGAAGCTGTAAATTTTCCAACAGAGTTTTTAAACTCATTGGATTTACCAGGCATGCCACCGCATAATTTACAACTAAAGGTTGGATCTCCGGTTATTTTACTTCGTAATTTGAACCCACCACGGTTGTGTAATGGCACGCGATTAGTCATTAAAAAATTAATGAAAAATGTTATCGAAGCCATCATTTTAAATGGCAAATTTCGAGGTGAAATTGTTTTACTGCCGCGAATTCCTATTATACCCACAGATGTGCCAATACAATTTAAACGCCTTCAATTTCCAATTAGATTGGCATTTGCAATGACTATCAATAAGTCTCAAGGCCAAACGATGTCTGTCTGTGGTTTAGATTTGAGCACATCATGTTTTTCACACGGACAATTATATGTGGCGTGCTCTCGAGTGGGCAAACCATCCAGTTTATTTGTGTTGGCGAAAGATGGAATAACAAAAAATATTGTACACTCTGTTGCATTGAAGGATTGATATCGTTTTTTAGTAATATTGTCATAACTAGCGATATGTATATAATTTTAAAAAATCAATTTTAATAAATTAAACAAAATAGTGTTCGGTGTTTTGTTATTTTTATATTCCGTCACCGTTCACAACGCTCCCTACCTCTTTCACTTATATACCACATCCCTTACATACTGACAATAAGTTAGTTATTTTTTTCTAGAAAAATATTGTCTAGAAATAATTTATATGACAAAACAACGTTTGTCGGGTCAGCTAGTATACATATATATATACATATATATATATATATATACATAAACATATATATGTATATTCTAATTTTCAATTTACTTTTAAAAAAAGGGAAATTGGAAAAAACAAAATTTTTTCACGTTATTTCAATTTTTTAAAATTATGTATAACTATTAGGAAAATCCTAAATATTTCTAATTATCGGCTTATTTTTTATTTTATTTCACTTTTCAATCATTTTTTCTGTTTATAATCATTTTTCATTTTATCACATTTTTTACGCTAAATATATGAATGTATATTATAATTTTCAATTTACTTTTAAAAAGAGGGAAATTGAAAAAAAAAAAATTTTTTCCACAATATTTCAATTTTTTTGAATTATGTATACTTATTCGAAAAATCCTAAATATTTTTAATTATTCGCTTATATTTTATTTTATTTCATCTCTTTATAATTTTTTCCATTCACAATCATTTTTCATATTCTATTATATTAATGTATAATATAAATATATATAGATATATATATACATATATGTATATATATATATATGTATATACATATATATATATATATATATATATATATATATATATATATATATATAAATATACATATGTATATTATAATTTTCAATTTACTTTTAGAAAGAGGAAAATTGAAAAAAAAAAAAAATTTTCTCACATTATTTCAATTTTTTGAAATTATGTATAATTATTAGGAAAATCCTGAATATTTCTAATCATCCGCTTATTTTTTATTCTATTTCATTTTTTCATAATTTCTTTCATTCATAATCATTTTTTATTTTATTACATGATTTACCTTAATTACCTTGATTTATATTCTATTATATGGATGTATAATATAAATATATGTAAATAAATATATATATATATATATACATATATATATATATGTAAATATATATATGTACGTATATTATAATTTTCAATTTACTTTTAAAAAGAGGAAAATTGAAAAAAAAAAATTTTTTCTCACAGTATTTTAATCTTTTAAAAATATGTGTAATCATTAGAAAAATCCTGAATAATTTTAATTATCCGCTTATTTTTTATTCTATTTCATTTTTTCGTAATTTCTTTTATTCATAATCATTTTTCAGTTTATTACATGATTTACCGTAATTACCTTCATTTATATTCTATTATATGAATGTATAATATAAATATATGTGAATAAATATATATATATATATATATAGATACATATATATGAATATATATATGTATATTATAATTTTCAATTTACTTTTAAAAAGTGGGAAATTGAAAAAAAAAAAATTTTTTTTCTCATTATTTCAATTTTTTGAAATTATGTAAAATTATTAGGAGAATCCTGAATATTTCTAGTTATCCGCTTATTTTTTATAATATTTTATTATTTCATTATTACTTTCATTCATAATTATTCTTTATTTTATTACATGATTCACCTTAATTACCTTCATTTATATTCTATTATATGGATGTATAATATAAATATATGTGAATAAATATATGTACATATATATATATATAAATATATATACTTATATTATAATTTCCAATTCACTTTTAAAAAGAGGGAAATTGAAAAAAAAAAATGTTTTTCACATTATTTCAATTTTTTAAAATTATGTTTAACTATTGGGAAAATCCTAAATATTTCTAATTATCCGCTTATTTTTTATTCTATTTCATTTCTTTATAATTTCTCTCATTTATAATCATTTTTTATTTTATTACATTATTTACCTTAATTACCTTCATTTACATTCCATTATATGGATGTATATTATGAATGTATGTAAAAAAATATATTTATATATGTATATATATATATATATATATATATGTATATGATGATTCTCAATTTACTTCTAAAAAGAGGAAAATTGAAAAAAAAAAATTTTCTCACATTATTTCAATTTTTTAAAATTACGTATAATTATTGGAAAAATCCTAAACATTTTCAATTATTCGCTTATTTTTTATTTGATTTGATTTTTTTGTAAGTTTTTTCATTCACAATCATTTTTTATTTTATTACATTATTTACCTCAATTACCTTCATTTATATTCTATTATATCAATGTATAATATTGATATATATAAATATATATATACATATATATGTATACATATATATATATATATATATATATATATATATATATATATATATATATATATATATATATATATATATATATATATATATGTACATATGAATATATATATGTATATTATAATTTTCAATTTACTTTTAAAAAGAGGGAAATTGGAGAAAAAAAAAGTTTTTTCTCATCATTCCAATTTTTTAAAATTATGTATAATTATTAGGAAAATCCTGAATATTTCTAATTATCTGCTCATTTTTTGATCCATTTCATTTTTTTATCATTTCTTCCATTTGTGATCATTTTTTATTTTATTACATGATTTTCCCTAATTACCTCCATTCATATTCTATTATGTGGATGTATAATATAAATTTATGTAAATAAATATATATATATATATTTATATATATGTATATTATAATTTGCAATTGACTATTAAAAAAAGGGAAATTTAAAAAAAAAATTTTTTTTCACATTATTTCAATTTTTTTAAGATATGTATAATTATTGGAAAAATCCTAAATATTTTCAATCATCGGCTTTTTTTTTATTTTATTTCATTTTTCAATCATTTTTTTTATTTATAATCATTTTTCATTTTATCACATTTTTTACCCTGAATATATATATGTATATTATAATTTCCAATTTACTTTCAGAGAGGGAAATTGAAAAAAAAAAATTTTTTTCACAATATTTCAATTTTTTTAAGATTATGTTTGATTATCAGGAAAATCCTAAATATTTCGAATCATCCGCTTATTTTTTATTTTATTTCATTTTTCAATCATTTTTCTTATTTATAATCATTTTTCATTTCATCGCATTCTTTACGCTAAATATATATACGTATGTTATAATTTTCAATTTACTTTTAAAAACAGGGAAATTGAGAAAAAAAAAAATGTTTTGACATTATTTCAATTTTTCAAAATTATGTATAACTATTAGGAAAATCCTAAATATTTCTAATTATCCGCTAAATTTTTATTCTATTTTATTTTTGCATAATTTCTCTCATTTATAATCATTTTTTATTTTAATACATTATTTACCTTAATTACCTTCATTTATATCCATTATATGGATGTATATTATGAATGTATGTAAAAACATATATGTATATATTATAATAATTTACTTCATGAATTGTAATTTGGAACATTTATACAATGAATTAGAACTAATTATGGAATTCAAAGAAAAAATACGGATAGATGGATCATTATTTATTCAATTCCATGTTTCTAATTTTCAAAAATTAATCATTCTTTAATTTAAGAAAAATAATTTATTTAAATAAATCATTTTTCATTTGAATAAATTATTTAACGTAAATACCTCCATTTATATTCTACTATAATAATGTATAATATGAATATATATAAATATATATATATATATAAATATATATATATATATATATATATATGTGTGTTTGTGTATATATATATTATAATATTGAATTTACTTTTGAACAGACAGAAATTTTGAAAAAAAAATTTTTTTTACATGATTTAAGGTTTTGAAAATTATACATAATTATTAGGAAAATCTCATATATTTTTTTAATTATCTGCTCACATATTAATTGGAACAAAAATATTATTTATTAGAAGAATGCCATACAATTTACTTCATGAATTGTAATCTGGAACATTTATAAAATGGATTAAAACTTATCGTGAAATATAAAGACAACATACAGATAGAAAAATTATTATTCATTAGATTTCATATTTTTATTTTTAAAAATTAATTTTTGATTAATTCAAGAAGAATTATTCATTCAAATGAATCATTTTTTATTTCATCAAATTATTTAACTTAATTGACTTCTTTCATATTCTATTATATTAATGTATAATGTAAGTATGCATAAACATATATATGTGTGTGCGTATATATATATATATATATATATATATATATATATACATATATATACATATATATATATATGTAGACATAATGTAATTTCTAATTTTCTTGTAAAAAAACAGAACTTTTTAGAAAAAAAATTTTTTATCACAATATTCAAATTTTTCAAAATTATATATAATTATCAGAAAAATCCCATATATTTTTTAATTTTGTGCTTACATATCAATCAAGATATAAATATTATTCATCAGAAAAATACCATTCAATTTACTTTATGAATTGTCATTTGGAGCATTCATACAATGGATCAAAACTTATTATGAAATTTAAACAAAACATACAGATAGATGAATTATTATTCATTCAATTTCATATTTTCATTTTCGAGAATTAATTATTCTTCAATTTGAGAACAATAATTTATTCAAATGAATCATTTTTTATTTTAATCAATTATTCAACCTAATTGCCTCCACTCATATTTTATTATATGAATGTTTAATATAAGTATACATATGTATATACATATATATACATATATATATATATCTATATATTTATATATATGTTATAATTTTTAATTATCTTTGAAAAAAAGAGAACTTTCTGACGAAAAATTTTTTTCACATTATATTAATTTTTCAAAATCATATATGATTATTAGAGAAATCCTGAGTATTTCTTAATTATCTGCTCACTCATTATTTGAAATAAAAATATTATTTATTGGAAAAATACTGTACAATTTACTTTATGAATTGTAATCTGGAACATTTATAAAATGGATCAAAACTTAATATGAAATTTGAAAACAACATACTAATAGATAAATTATTATATATTTGATTTCATATTTTTAATTTTTGAAAATTAATTATTCTGTAATTTGAGGAAAATGATTTATTTGAATAAATCATTTTTTATTTTATTACATTATTTACCCTAATTACCTTCATTTATATTCCCTTATATTAATATAATATAAAAATATATAAATATATATATATATATATGTGTGTGTGTGTGTGTGTGTGTGTGTGTGTGTGAGTGTGTGTGTGTATATATGTATATTATAATTTTCAATTTACTTTTAAAAGAAGGGTGATTTGAAAGAAGAATTTTTTTTCGTATTATTTCAATTTTTTAAAATTATATATAATTATTAGAAGATTCCTAAATATTTTTTCATCATCTTCT